>NW_025784621.1:0-20925 GCF_021130785.1 Homalodisca vitripennis
CCTGCGTAAAGTTTTTAGAAGGGTGTAAAACAATCGTAGATAACAACTAAACACGTGTTCTGAACTACGTCAGATAGAAGGCTATAACGAATTGCAGAAAGGTATTATTGTAAGATATAATTTTTTGCTTTATTTACCATTGAATGTGAAATAGGATATTATATCCTGTTATGATTCTAATGTACTTAGCAATATAATTATATTTAACTGAACTTATATTTTTTGTTAGACTAAGTATCAGTAAAAACTTAAAGTAATAATATTGTTGGCATAACCGAGAAGAAAAATTGAAATAGTTTTGCTTATTGCAGCTTATTTACAGAAGGGACAGTATTTTATAAAACCTAAAGAAATACATGTAAGCACTTACGTAATAAAGTAAAATGGAGTGTATCGTACTTATGTGATTAATTATGTGAATTAGAATAAATCGTTACAGAAAATAGGAGAACGGAAAAATATACTTTCCAAATCTGGTGTAAAATACGTTTTACTTTCCCGTTAATAAATGGTAACGAATTATAGTATTTTAATATATTAAATTCCAGAATTTTATTAAAATGTTCGTAAATAAAACGTGTTACAAACATAAGAATAAATTTACTGAACGTGTAACCACTCACAAGAGGTATAATAATTTCGGACTTTCGAAGGAGTTATTGCTAAACTTATTCAAGTGCTTATCAGAGTTTGTTCAGGCGTTTAATAGTTCAAGAAAGTTCAGTGGAGAATATTTATCTAACTCCTGTCAGATACCTGTGAATTAATCTTTATGGACGAAATTTAAAGCTGGAAATGAAAATCCCAGTACAAACAACTGTTTATTTAGCTTAGTGAATAAAATAATTCTTTTCTTATAACAAAACATTTAGTTACATTCAAGCCTGGAACAATGAATAGATACAGGAAACTAAATCAATTACATAGATGGTCTACTGGCTGAATAACGATAGCACTAAATCAACTGTTCACGGTTATCCAGTGAAGATCTCTCACCTCATTAGTTCGACTATCGTAAATTTAGATAAACGCTTCCGCTGAACTAGTAACTGTATAATGCTTATCTAACCCATTGATCCACCCTTAGCTATTTACATAGCCTTACTAAACATTTCTGTTGTAGCTTGTGTATAGACCTTTTATCAAGTAAACAATCGTTTATACATTGAATTCTCTATCGCGATGAGGTATACAAATGGTGATAGATCGGCAGTATGAACTTAGGGCACAAAGAATGGAAGATGGTTAGTAAATGTGTCTTGTACATACAGTAAAATGCTGATATGGTACCGTACACACTTAGAAAGGGTTTTCTTTTTATTTTATCTGTAAGTAGAGATTTAAAAAATGCTTTAAAATATTGCTATAATAGCTGTATACGTTCAGAATTTAATTTAGTAATATTCTTGCTAACTTAAATTCAGTGTGTCTCAGTTTGGGGGAGATATTACAGAAACGATTAGTTTCTGTATAATTTTCAATATCTTTGTTAAAAACATAAAGCTAAATATTAACGCTAGACATCGGTAATGTTCAAATGAACTAAAAACACCCCGAGGTGTCGAATGTGAAAAAGTCCTTACTAAGTAAAGCTTCCAATCGTATGTAGTGTGACTATAAAAAAACAAACAATGGTGTTGTGAAAAGTAATATGCCTTTTCAATAGCACATTATGATTCATTAGTTATCGCAAATGATAAATTGCAGTTTAGTTCTTTGCTTTTCTTGTTCAAAAAACAAGATATGATTAAATTTAAAACTTTTCATTTTTAATTTTGTTTTATATGACACATTTTGCCCTGGTATTTTGCTTTAATTGAAAGTAATACAATTTATTTACTAGACGTAAACTGTATTGTTTTATATGTAAGTTATATGTTACTTGAAAGTACGTATCCTTAATTTATTACTTTCATAATAACATACCGTTGTTTACTATACAATCATACGTGACATACATATTTGTAATATCATTATATAATAGCTAATAGATCGAACAATGATGACCTCAGCGTTTTCACCCTAAATATACAAATATATATTGTGCGACAAAAGTAAAATCCTTTTATAGATTATAAATAGTAGTTGTAGACGAAATATTGAATTAAAACAATAAATCTAAATTATATAACTTTGTAATTCTCTAGCAGTTTTTAATTGATACAAGCAGTATAGTAAGAACTGTAACTAACTGGAAGACATTTATTTATATGCATAAATAAATATCTAATATGATAATTAAGAAAGCAAATGCAAAAGTTTTTCTCTAAATTAATTTATCTTTTCAAATTAATCATTCAGTTACATTATATATAAACAAAACTAGAATCTAAGTAATAATCTGCCGAATTGAGAATCTCATATTTAGACAGGAGTTTTTATATTGATAAGCTTTCGCAGATAAATTTCAAGATAAATAATGATGTAGTGTATACTAAAACTTAGGACTTAAAGTTTCTCTCGAGTTAACATAATCTAGTAAAGCAAGTAGAAACGATGAGGTTGGTATCTGGGGTTTTAGTGTAAATATAGGAGTATATGATGAAACTTTAAAACCTTATATTTACTCTCTTGAAGAATATGTCAAAAGCAGAGGTGACGTATTGCTACTGGGTCCCAGAGTGACGAAAACTCTAACTTCCTGTCACTATATACTTGGTAAACATTTCTGTTATAAACTGACATTTTCATATTTTAAAAGTGACGAATGGATTAACGTTGATAGCTACACTCTATGGGGCCCTTTGTTTATTGACTCTAACTTCCATCAGGATGACTCCTCTTCGACTCTCAGTGGGTCTGTTACAAGTTCAACGTAGGCAGGCGTGCTTTTCCTGAAGTGAACTAATGAATGTACCGTATAATTAAAACATACTTTAAGCTATTATTCTAAATTGAATATTATCACCGAAATGTTACCAAGGATTTAATGTGAGTCAGAGAGATTGCATCATTCTGGTACCCAGCAGCAACACGTTCCAGTTCCTTTAATTGGATCCTTTGTAATAGAATACGCAAAGCCTATTATCAAAGCCTCTAGAGGTAGCAAACCCTAGTACAATCAGAGTCTAATCCATGTTCTGGGTTATTGTTGTGCACCTCCATTGACTCTCAGAAGAAAGCTTTGTAACCAGTTCCTAGGGTGGAAGGAGAGGAAGGGCAGACACGGGTTAATGGGGTGATCTTCTGTCACACTCTCGGCTTATAGCCTCGGTAGCCTGTAGATCCACTCGAACTTGTGGATATTAACATTGTCTAGTATCCAATAACACTGGAGGCGTCACAATTACTTCACAACAGCACGAAAGGACGTCAGTTGAATGGGAGTCTTACTTTATTACTAACTAACAGTAACATAAACAGAACGAGATGATCATGTCATAATTAATAAGAAACGTCCAACGTTATGACAGAATCCCGAGGATCAAAATAATCAAATCTCAGTGATATAGTTATCACCAGAATTCCGTGGACGTCTTACGTTGGCTGATCACGTTTTCTACGTGACCTGATGGTAGCTGATTATACCAAGCCATTATAATACAATACCAACTATTATATATAACATACAATTTTAATGAAGATAAAATATTTGTTAAAATTAATTTAATATAGTAAATAATGTAGAAAGTTAATGTATGCAATGTAATCCAAGGCAATACAGAATGATAGTTAGATAATTCAGTTTTACACAAGATATGTGATTCAGGGATAACTGATGAGAGATCTTGTCATGTAACTGTAAATAAAACCCGTGCTGACTGGTTTCAGAACTATTTGAAATAAAGCAATAATTTTTTAGAGGATGTAATGGTAACAATAACTAATTAATTGTATACAAGGCCTAAACATACTTATAATGTATTTAAATGTGTCAGTTACTATTACATACTTGAAACATAGGCTTGAATACCTTAATATCATAGGCTACAGTGCTAAAACACCGTGCTAAGAATTTGAGTTAGAGTAGACATTGGTTGAATACCTGCAGCGACCAGAACAGACATGTTATACCTCCAGACGGCACAAGACACCTAACCTTACACTGCTTGATGAACGTCACGCATAAATATCTTGTTATTCATAGTCTAATTCTAGTCCTGTAAAGTGGCGTACAGGAAAAAGTTAAAAATTAGGATGGATCATAAACATTTTTGCGATTCTTAAATTCCTATTTTATATGATTTATTTAATAGAAACGCTTTAGGCAGAAAATACGGTATATAAGGGGTTTACTGATAGATACGGCGATACCCTCCAGCATAAATCAATGTAAAATTAACTAGTGACTTTCACTAAAACCGAAATTAATGTTCCTAAAAACTAAAATTTCAAGGAAATGTATACCACGCACTTTTTATTTATGCTTATTTTAATTTATTTATAAAACTTTACTACTAAAAACTAACGATTAATGTTTACGAGAGGTTTTAACGTTTCTTATCACTTTTAAAAACTTTAAAAACCCATTCCGATCACCATTCTGAGTCGGGTATCGGTTTGTGATGGTTTCATAGAAAATGTTAAATTCTTATGTGTTTGAGCTATGTCCAGCAAATGAAAGGCTTAATTCAAAGCGAGCTATGAAGTGCGTATTTTCTACTAAGTGAGTATTCGCATCCCTACAGTACGCCCGGCCCACTCCACCCTGTCTCATGTTCGTATATAAAGTAATGTTATATTGAATACATATCTCTCATGACGTGATATCTCCGGGCGCCGAACTTTGTCCCTAACGTTTACGACCATTAACTAACTATTAATTATTTATGTAATGAAAATACCTAAACAGTAAGGTCATAAATCCACTAATATTATTTAAATAGGCTGAGTAAATGTTCACAACTTTCCTCTATTTAGTTCTAAAGTTTATATAAAGAAATATACTTTGGAGGGTGGTGCAATGTGGAAAGGAAGTTTAATTTGGTGATTTTGAAAATGTTTTGTCTTCCCAAAAATGCAGGGTTTTGGAGGCAAATCAAAACTTTTTAAAGTAAACCACTCTCAATTGACCCCTTACTTTAAGAGCATAAAAACGGGAATACAGGTAAAAACCAGGGATCTTTGTCACATACAAAATAATAGGTCGTCAACATTTTCACTAAATCTTTACATTTACAATTTTATTGTTTTGAAGTTACTGCCCACGTATAAATCGGTTTATTGGTCGTTTTTGTTATGAATCAATTAGGAATGCAACGAACGAAGGATTCAATTGAGATTAGAAAGTACTGTAATAAGAGGTTTATTTGCAAAGAGTGACCAGGCTTTCCTTGGTCAAAATACATTTTAGTACAATCAAGTCCCTTCTTTGCCTCAATCTCGTCAGAACATGTTATACTTTCAGATTGGTTATTATACAGTGAATTATTATTATCCAGTGGTATCATTATTGTGAGGTTACTGTTATTTAAAATGTTTTAAGAAATGTTTGTGATTTTTAGTGTTGTTACAGTTTTTGAATTCGAATCTCTGTCATTCTTACATTTAAAAAGTGTTCTTAAATTATTACTACGTACGAGTAATAATGTCCCTTAGTCAAGACGACAAATCAGAAATGATATTTATTTTCAGGCCTTTCAATGATAGGAATTTTGAGGCAGAAAGGTGGTTTAACGTTGCACGTACTGATAGACCAGTGGCAGGGAAATGTTTAGGGACGTCAGTAAATAAGTTCCTGATATCTGGATCCATTTCCGATGGTCCACGCTCAGGTAGGCTTCCTATAGGCGAAAACAAATAGTTTTAAATTGCTGCACGATATATTATAAATCCGCACCAGTCTACAAAATCAGTATTAAATCTTTGTGACGTTTCCCTAGGGTCTGTGTTACTGTTACTGAATAAGAATTAATTTCAAAATTATAAAATTCAACATGTACATGAGTTAAATGAAGACGGTCCAGATCATCGTTTGAGGAAATTGAAATACTAATTTCTGCACATATATTGTTTGTTAGAAACGTTAGGTTCAATATTATGAATGCAATATTTTGTCTATGGGTCTGTAAACATCAAAACTGCAAGTACTGAGACACAGAAAATCGCCATGTTTCCATAAATCCTTCAAACAATACCAAGAAAATGTAAATATGTAGGCCGGAATGTTTTGGAATCACATTTTATATGTATTTTTGTTAATGGAAATCTTGATTGACAACTATATTTGCAAATGCTACAAGCAATTTTCCCTGCAATAATTACTGTTCTTAGGGAAAATGAATATAAATTTGACGAATACATTGTTCACTTCTAGCAGGATAGTGCCCCAGCACAAATTCACCGTGCATTAATTCAACTAACGTAGTCAGTGGATTGGTAGGCGTGGTTAATAGAATTTCTTGCGCGGTCTCTGGACCTTACACCCATGGACATTGTCTATTGTGTTAAATGTATAATTTATGAATCACCAGTAGTAAACGTTGAATATTTAAAAAAACATGATTGTTGAGTCCTGCAACCAAATAACACTTCAGACTTTTCAAAACGCGAAAGACGAGTTCACCCTACGCTTGTCTCACTGCTAAATAGTAGGAGGACTTCAGTTTGCACACTTAATTTGACTGGGAAACGTAGTGAGTTATTAAATATATTGTTCTGGTAAACCTAACAAATATATAGGACGGGAGAGAGATAGCGATCTCTAGTTTATACAATTATTTAAGTTTTTTATTCTCTTAAAAATGAAGGGCTGGGTTCTGACTTTTTATTTACCCTGTATAATGTGCCTAATATTAAAAATTTAAAATGTTTAAAAAGTTCTTGGCTGACATCGCTTTAACTTTTACAGTCCTTCTATTGCACATAGCGTCCTGCCCTAGTAACATTGGAAGGCACGTCAGGTCTGGGGTACGAATTCTTTAGGGTGGATTTTATACCTGTAAACGGTGATTGTGTTGTACAATCTGAAGTGAATAAAGTGTTTAGTTTAATAACATATCATAATGTCATAAATGTAGGTTTTTTTATTCATATTTACAAATATTATGGCTGAAATGTTCTACAACCCTACTTTTGTGAAGATATGGAAATATAATCGGAATTAACACCAACTAAAATCATATACGACAGCAAACGAAACTCAAGCTGTTTTATTTTCCCTCTTTTAAGGTTTTCGAGGAGAAAAGTCAAGAAGGTACTGATATTTATCAGCAGTGAGGATGCTGTCACTGATATCTGTTGGTTACAAACGGACATAGACTAACTCAGTGTTGAAGGACGATATGTTTCTATCTCCTGTTCAAACTAAAAATAGGAAAATCCATTTTCTATAAGTAATTATCCTATTTTAAATTATTTTTTTCAATTCATAATTTTTATTTCATTCGTTTATTTTCTCTATAACTTTAGAAGTTATCAGAATTCCTAAGCCAAATCGATCATTTATTGAACTTCATATGACTTCATTCAATAGAAATTTCAAAACATTAATGCAAACACTGCTAAATATAATAATTATAAACCAACAAACATAAAATTGAGTCTACGCTTTGGTCATTCAGGGCCATATAGTATTATTCCTGTGTTTTGTACAAAATACAGAAATTATATATAGCGAATCAATTCTAACCATAATTTATCCTTTAACTAGGCGATTTTAACTTTAATCTATCCTAATCGCGAATTATGAACGTCTATATTTAGCTACATAAGATATCTTTTAGTATTTTAGCATTACGACATTTAATAATACTAATGTATAACAGTAAATAAAAATGTTTCATCCTAAAGGGAATTTGTTTTGGATAAAAAAGAAACTTAGGTGTAA
This sequence comes from Homalodisca vitripennis, assembly GCF_021130785.1. Lineage (NCBI taxonomy): Eukaryota > Metazoa > Arthropoda > Insecta > Hemiptera > Cicadellidae > Homalodisca > Homalodisca vitripennis. The sequence goes on from NW_025784621.1 coordinate 7,769, forward strand.
TGAGTAATTTGTGGGAATAATTTATCTATAGAGAAAATTTAATAATTTGTCTAATTGATTTTAGATTTTATGAATACGGATCTCTCTCTCTCTCTCTCTCTCTCTCTCTCTCTCTCTCTCTCTCTCTCTCCCTCTCTTTCTCTTTCTGCCTTGTTGCAAAATAAAATCAAATCAATGATCGCTATCCTACCTTGAGAATTTATTTGTAATTGTAATTATGAGTAATTCTGGAACTGTATTTATATAAATCATTTGCATAATTCACCGTCTGTTTTAAGAGGCACGTGTTAAAAGATGTCTTGAAACAAAGTAAGTTTTATTCAATGTTTGGCAGTCTGACACTTTGTGACAAATGCGTCTCAACGTTTAAATAGAAAGCATTGACAATACTCGATAATAACGTTTGATATTGATCTTTAGACTTATTTTTATGACCCTTTCAAAGATCGTAACCTGGTTTATTCAATTTAATTCCAACTAACAGGAATAAAAAAATGTATAAAGATTATGGCCAGTTCTTAAATAATTATTGATAAAACGGAGTGGGCAGAATGTAGAATTCACTGGCTATAGCATGCCAAGCCTTTAAAAGAGGTAAAGATATCAATGTATAATAATTTTCCAGTTTTTCAATAAATAATTAATTATTAACCAAAAATATTGCATAAATATTGTAAAACAAAACATATACAAATTAATTTAATGATTATATTTATCAGTGTGAAACATATTGGATAAATTTCAATCGAGTGAATACAATGTTAATTCGTTAATGTTCAACAATTTGACAGAGTAATATTTTCTGTATAAAAGTCTTTGTTTTAGTATGTCTGTTCTCTCTAAGGTAGCTCTGTACTTTTACCAATTATTTTTGGGGTTTCCACTGAAATGCAGTTCCAGATCAGGAACAGATAGGAAGTATGAATTTTCTAAAGGAGTATTCCTATGGGGATTAACGGTAACTTTACTACAAGCAATGACCCTGCCTTGTATTCTTTACATGTACCTATTTTATAATGTCAAATGGTATACCTTGGACGTTTCTGTAATAATTCTCTTAATCTCTGACACGTTTACGGAATCAGTGATATTTTTCAACTCTGCCAAGAAATACAGGAATTTCACCGATGTATGCAACATTCTGGATCAATTTGACCACAATCTACAACTGGCACCAACTAAATGTGGGATGAAAATACATTTTATTTTATTGATCGTTATTTTAACGGCTATGCCAGTGCTATTTGACTTAACTTTCATATTTCTAGCATTATGCTACGTAAAAAATCAAATAATTATAATCAGTCAAATAATAACTAATATCCATTCTATAGTTACAAACTTCAGACAAGTCTGCTTGATGGTCCAATTCCACGAAATTACTTATTGTATTGCCAAGAGGTTTAGGCTCCTTAACGCCAGGATCAGACAAGAAGTAATCATCCACAGCTATAGACAGTCGATGAGACACCACAACCTGCCACGTATCAATCATAGGCAGGACACCAGGTCCATAGCTAAGATCAAGTCTTTCATGAACGCCTACCAAATGCTACGCGATGCTACATACAAAGCGAATGCCTTCTACTCTGACACTCTAACCAGTATAATCTTCTGCAGATTTGTCTATGTTACTACAAGTCTGTTTTTATTATTCCTGTTTATCGTGTGGGGGAGACTATTACTACTCATTATAACAGTAACATGGCCACTATGTAGTATATGTTACATGCTGCTGATCGTTTCCTCGAGTTCTGACGTCACTCAAGCAGCGGACGAGACTGTACCAATAATCTGCAAGCTGATCAACAGAGACTTAGATCCGGTACTGAAAAGACGACTGGAATCGTTCTTGCTGCAGCTCAATACTCAAAATGTAGCGTTTTCTGGAAGAGGATTTTCCCTGATCAACAGGCAAATATTAACTACAATAGCGACCGCAGTGACCACCAATCTTGTAATCCTGATCCAATTTCATATACAAAACAATAATCATAATTAACGTGTGATATTACTGTTTGGGATTTACTAACACTATGAAAATACTTTTACTATCTTGTTGTAAATCAAAGAAGAGAATGATATTATCATTTAGGCCCTTTACATAGCTCTACTTTAGATGAAAATTGGTGGTTACACTAATCACCTTATGCTCTACAACAGACTGTGTTATACAGTAAGTTCTAAAGTGTTTGCATATTTTTAGTCCAGTCAATGACCATTTTCCCCGTGTATTTATCCCATACATAACGTTTCGAGATCGATAGTGTACGCTTGTATAAGGATTCATTGAGTTGACCCAGTTATGTAGATTGTATGACTCTGATTTCTGCTGTGAGCAATATGTACATCATTTCAAGTGATAACAATTTTAAAGAATTTTAATTTTTTTTTAATAATATTATTTAATCTGTGGTAAAATTAAACATACATATGACATCCATGAAGACTTAATATTGAGCAATAGATGATTTATGAGTACATATTGTGCGTTCATGCCAAAGAGCAGGACTTCGTTTATACAAGTCACGTCTTACAATGATAATAAAGACACAATACTCTGTACCTATTATATGCCTTTCATTGATAGACAGTACATAGAGAATTTCTAGGGAAATTCTTTAAAGACTCAATGTTTTTAATTAAGGATAGGCCTTATGATTAACATTAAACATAATATATCAAATATAATAATGAAAACAGTTATTTATGTGTCTTTTAAGTACTAGGACTTACAATTTTAATACCTCTTTAGATTGTAATCTGATTAATTCATTAACGTGTCAATATCTGGTACGAACCCTTATGTCATTTTTTCAGTACACCAATCTTTTCAGTACAGCTATTTAAAGCTAACACTATTTTATATTCTATTATACAATGATAAAGAGTACTGAGAGTCAGTGTTACGGCACTATTAGTGAAACTAACTATAAAATACTGTATTGCTAAAAATATAATAAACTTGCAACTGGTCAGCTAAGCTGCAAACTACAGCGTTTACTTATAGAATAGATATGTGCAAAATAAATTGTAATATTTAATAGCAATATCATATTTTTTACCAGACCATCCAACATTTTATTCTGTTACGTGATATGCACTAACTCCAACACCGAACATAATGAAATGGTTAATCCAGTCCAGATTGTTATTTAACAATTTCAAACATAGAGAAGGCCACTCTTCCTTTGTTTGACAGATTATTCGCACTTTATATATATATATATATATATATATATATATATTATATATATATATGCACGTATTTTACAGTTTTTCATAGTATGTGTGTGTGTGTGTATTATATATATTATATATTATATATATATATATATATATATATATATATATATATATATATATAAGTAAAATACGTTCTTGCTAAAAGTAAAACTCACGTTTGTCATAACATTATTAACACAATACAATAAAAATTAATTGGTTTGCTAGGTTAAGTTAATATTTACCGTTTAAATGTATCTTTGTATCATTTATGACTGTATTATTTTAAGATTACAATTTAAATACTTACAGTATATTATTAGTGGTTTAAAACATAGTTAATCTTGTTGTAAGATATAAAATCTCTATACTTATTAAGCTATAACTAAGTAAATAGTCAGCAATAAACCTTCATTTAAATTTTTTAAGTGGTATCTCATTCTCATACTTACATGACAGTTGTCATAACTTATTATGTAATCTTTCCTGTTCAGACCGTATGGGAATTGGGCCAAATCATTTAAAATATGTCAATATTGGCGCTTTATCGCTGAACAAACCAGAAATCTCAAAAGGTAGTTGTTAGCGTAACAAATTTCATTGAATTTATAAATATCTTAGTTTTATTCTTATTTACCAAAACCAAAATATAATTATTCCAACACACACACATTTGTCATAATATGCAGTCAAAGTACCTTTTAGATACGTTGAGTAGTGAGGCCTTATAAGCCGGTTGCCAAATTTTATTTACATAAATAAAAATACAAATGTACCATTCATTACCAATTTTTCTCTAAATAGTAACTAATAAACTAATATCATCCCGATTTTCACATATTTCTAACATTTATAACATAAAATAATTTATTAATTATTATTTGGCCACAAGCGATGAGAATAAGACACGACCGAGTATATTCGTATACCCAGGGTGTAAATTAAGTCCTGATTCGCCTGGATATATTCCAAGCGGACTGAGATATCGATGAACAACCTTCACCATCCTAAATAAAATACTTGTTTGGAATTTTGTTAGTGATACCAAACTTTCTCCTCCCTTTTCACAGGGGATAGAGTGGTAACTTTAAATTTACAAATTGCAAACTCTACCTTACGACATGTTATTTCAAACGTATATTTAAAAGAAACACAATGACTCTAAGTAAACACCTCTATGCCGTTTCTATTTTTTGTTATAGGCAAATAACAGAAGAAAAAAATAATCTGTAGGAATAATGCCAATGTCTTGCGCAACTCAGCACAATGTATGCGGGATATACTTTGGTAAGACTTTGAGGCACAGCTTATCCATTTAGGTAGTACTAATGTTTATGGTGTGCATAGTTCCTCCATTTTGGTATTTTTTTCTAGGTTGCATTACAATGTAAGGGGTTAACCCATAACTTTTGCTAGAATCGCCATAGAGATGTTTTGTTCATGTCATTGTGTTTCGATTGAGTGACTTAGAGTGACCACCCCGTATCCCCTTATAAATTACTAATACAAAATATAAAAAAAAGTATTTTAATAAGTATGATGAAGATTGTACATCGATATCTCAATTCGTTTGCAATATATCCGAGTATCAGGACTTAATTTACACCCTGTATATATTAGTAATGCAACATTGCTGAGAAATGTTTAAGCCAATGGCTTGAAAATTACTGTAATTAAATAAGTGCATTACAAAGATTATTAGTAACATTCTATACTTTATTACAAGACATTGAGAAGTTTAATGGGCACAACCAGATGTATTTCCATAACTAATTTTCCAAACTTAGAAATTGATTTATTAGAATACATTAAAGTAGGCTGCAATTAATTCCATAATACAGGGACATGTTTTAAAATTGTCTTATATCTGGAATATTCTGATCTAATGCATAGATGCTCATTATAGTTATGTTCTACTCAAAAATATTACTCCTATATGTATGCATGACATTTAATAAACACAGGTATTTCTAATTTCTGATTTACTGAAACAATTGTATGAAGTTCGTTTGCCAGAGCTATAATGTTATAAAGGTAACGAATGTATAATTGTCCTACTATTTAATTTTATTTACATCCTATAAAACAGGATGCTATGAAACAAAACATTTGTTCCTGCTGTTGAAGTTGGGCACTCGATAACTGAGGAATCCCAAACAGTTCGCGTTGTCCACCCGACCCCGGACCAGGCCCCAGAGATACACCTGCGTATAACGACTTGGGTTGTTGATATTAATATTCCAGAGTATTAATATATAAATCATCAATAATACATCCAAGACGATATAAAATATTTTTTGATTCGTAAAGATCCTAGTGAATATTAAGTACAATGTATTACTAAAATTGTTAACTATTAAATATTATCTGGTTTGTCTAAAATAAAAATCACAGTTCTAAATAAAAACAATGGATTTATTTTTAACTGGCAAATTAATAAGTTCAACGTTTCAGAATTTTTATCACTCTATTTTCCACAAAGAATTGACAAACCTTTTAGTAAATTTAAAAATTCCTTTGGCAAGAAATAAAAATATTAATCAAATTATCAAACTAAAAATCAGAGCTCTCTTCTAAAATAAAATAATAAAGTTTTAAAATAAAATGAAATACCACTTGGAAATAATTAAAATAAAAATGTTCACTTCTAAGTTCACTGAAAATACAAAATAAAATTTCAACTTCTCTTTACACTATTTGAACCTTAACTTTCAAGTCTCTGCCATTCAGATTACAACTCTCTCTCTCTAACAATTATAAAGTTCAATTAATTTTCAATTAATAATTCACAATAAAACAGTTCCAGTTAAATATTAATAAATTACTACTTTTTCAAATCTCAATTAAAGTTATTAACAAAGTTCAATTTTAATTCACTTCTCTTGCAAGCATGAACCAAATGTAACTTGTATGATTCTATTATGCTCTATTGTTCTTCGAGAATAAGTTATTCAGATTGCTCTGTAGTTTCTATGAATTTAATTTTTCCTATAAAAAAGACAACAAAATTAATTTAATATCAGATCAAGATGACTATTTCAATAAAACGTACAATAAATTTGGTGCTTACCTCAAATTCACTCGCGGAAAAAAATTTAAGAAATACGGCGCACTGCAATTAACTTTACTCACGAAAATAACCAAAAGAAGGGCGAAAATTATGAGCGGGCGCTTAAATACTTCCCTTTCCAATCAACTTTGCAGGACGTCCGTGGTGCTCTCTCATTGGTCCAGCTGTATCAAACCAGGAGAACAATACTCACAATAAGACAAGTTCTAATCAATTCAAGGCAGTCAACCTGCCTTCCTAACAATTTAAAACTACCAGTACTAACTTGCCAAAGGATTACATGTTCGAATTTTACCCTGACATTTCACAATCTAATCTAAAATTAAGTCCCAATATTTCGATCCCAAAATTTTTATTTAATTTAAGTTTTAATTAAAAAAATAAATCAATGTAGCTTTAAAAACGCTACAACTGCGCCACCTTTACTTCTCCTGAAGTTGATAAAAGAAATTTAACACCAATTAGCAATTTAAATTTTTATTTTTTGTAACGTACATCATTTAGTTATTCAAAATTCTAATTTAACTGCATCAGTCTTTTCCAGACCAAGGACTTAAGTATGGACAGCGGGACCTGTTCTCCTCCGACTCATCTCTCCACCAATTTTCTACATGAAATTCTAACAACTCAGTGTTAATAGCACATGCAATATGTAAATTATAATGTATTTATTGACTAATATCATTTTAGAATTGACCTATGTTCTTATATAAGTTCTTGGTAGTATCAAACTAGCTGATGCATCTGATAACTATACTGCATTATCATGTTACCTGGAATATGTTCCAATTCAACACTTTCAAGTGTTGTAGAATCTGACTCTAGGTAAATTACTGTATCACAATGTAATTTATAGACACTGTGTTATTATACAAATCTCTATTTGCACCTTGGTTAATTAAGAAGCTCACATGACCTACGACTAGCTGATCTGACACAAATTTTCTATGTGGTGGGAGAATTGATTAAATCACAATTTATACTAAGATTACCTACACATAAATCTGTTATGTTAAACATCTCTTGCAATTCCTAGGTTCAGATTGTAAGTTTTTATTTACACAGTGTCATTTGATGTCATTTAGTCGGTTTCTATGTTAAAAATCTCAAATCGGGTTACAGTTATTAACATTATCAGGGTCAGCATTTACATGCATTTTAAGTTTTCCGTGTCATTTTAACTCTAGGATAGGAGATATGATTGTAAATAAAATCCAAATCGTCCGCAAATTTGAACAAACTAGTGCAAAGGTGCCATGATACAGATTCTTACGAAAGTCCACAAGATCATTGATCATTATTGTAAAATAAAACATGGGCCTAAATTTGACCCTAGTAAAAAGACACAAAACCTTGACTTGGCCTATTGTTGTTTTTACTCAATTATAGACATTTTAATTATGGGGTTTTTTTTTTAAATTTATGTCTTTGAAAAGAAAAAAATTGTCCAATTGTTCTTAACTGTCCGCCAAAGTGTTTCCAATTAAAATTTCACTTAAAGCGGGTCTCAAATCTTGTAATAATGCACGCTCTTTTCAAAAATTTCTTTTAAGTCCTTGGGTGTGCCTGTAATGGTATATAACTGTTCTCTGAGATAATAATCCCACATCTTGATATGGTCACAGTGTGTGTCAAATTTCCTATCCCAATTTATTTTCTCGTGTCCAGGTATTTTACAAAACACTTCATCATTAATTTTAAACTTTCGGTGGTTTCTATTATAGGGCCTTAACTTCGAATTTTTAATAAACTGTTTATTTAAATTTTCCAACGCCTCCGCATATTTTTTGACATTTTTCCTTTGGCACTAAATTTTCAAAAATTGATTCAAGTTTAAATCCAACTCATGGTTAGGTTTTAAATTAAACATTAAAGAATATGCGCTATACCCAGTACTGTCATTCACACACGAGTTAACTGCTTGTTGAATTTTACTTAAATCAGAGTCCCAGTTCCTTTTGCAATCAATATACAAGCAAGTCAAAATTGAATTTAAGTTTCTTAAATATCTTTCAGATTTGTTACCCTGGAGGTTGTACGGGATTGTAGTGATTAATTTCACACCCCATTTGAAAGGATTTGCCCTTAACTCCTCGCTGGTGAAGTAAGTAGCGTTGTCGCTCACAATAATTTTCCGGCAAACCAAAGTTTTTAAAAATATTACTCTCTAAAGCTTGCAACACCATCCCTGAATTTACTTTCTTGAGAGGTACGATCCAATTGTACTTTGTGAAGTCGTCCACCATGATTAAGATGTATTCATTCTGTCTTGAAGATCTAGGTAGAGGTCCAAATACATCCATGTAGATTTTCTGTAGTGGACGTGTCGAAATGTATTACATGCAGTTCACCACAGTCCCTCCATTTAGTAGGTTTACTGCTTTCTTTTCCCGGTTCCTTTCCCACCAAAAAGGCCGGGACTGGAGTACTCACTTAGGCTTGGCTCGATAACATCATGTTCTTGTAGCTCACCGATGATTTCCTTCATTCTCACCATCTTCAGAGGGTTAAGTGGATAAGGCCGCAGTTTGACTATACCATCATCCTTTAATTGGATCTTGTACTCAAAATCAAGAGTTTTCCCCAGACGTTCAAAGAAAACTTCAGGAAACTCTTCAATGATTTCTAAAACTTGCTGTGTAGCTTCGGAACTCCCTATCTTATAATTATGATTTATATTTAACACATTAGAACTAGTATTTTGAATTAAATGCACTGACTTATTCAAGTTAAAATCGAATCTACACACATTGTTTTTTAAATCAATTAACAACCCAGTTGATTTAATGAAGTTAGCCCCTAAAATTCCACATTGTGATAAGTTATTAATTAATACTAGATTAACCTTCCAGGATAAGTTGTCAATTTTAATTTTAAGATTTACTTCTCCTAGTACATTTAATTTTTAGTTTCCAGCACTAACACATTGTACCTTAGATTCTAACAATTTGTTAACTAAATTCGCTTCCCTTAAATCATTATAAACTTTCGCACTGATTAAACTTAATGTACTTCCAGTGTCTAACCAAAAATTTCACATTAACTTTGTTTTCTATATTTTAACAAGTAACACCTTCGGCAAAAGGTACATTTGGCTCTTCCACACTGGCGTTTTCTGGCCACATTGTGGGTTAATATTTGGTCCGGAACATTCTTTGCTTGTTGTTGACTATTATTTAAAATTCTTTACTTGAAGTGTCCAGTTTACGGGAAGGGGTTAGAATCTAAGCTACCTTTTTCTAAGCCCTCCCCTTTTACAAGTTTTTTGGAATATTGGAGAAACGGGGTGTCCTTTCAACAGGCAATTTATGTTGATTACTAACCTCATTACCATGCCAAGTTCTACAGTCTCTAGCGTAATGTCCTATTTTCTTACATTTAAAACATACAACTTGATTGTTATCGCCTAATTGAATGTGATTAGTTATAGGCCTACTTTCCCGGTTTGAGGTGCCTTGTTGAACCATCCTCAACTTATCCGCATACTCAATATTTTGGCACCTTATGCAGATTTCATCCAACTCTTTGAGCAAAGTAGGATTTCCCATAAATATCATTTTATTGCGGGTGTCTGGGTTTAAACCTGTTTTAATAATATCTACTACTTCCCTCTCTGACATTGATGTGGCTAATATACTAACCCATTCCTTAACATCCAGTATAAAACCACTCAGGCTTTCATTAAATTTTTGGGGCGATAGATTTTTTTCAAATTTTAATTTCTCGCGATAACAAAGGGGCATAAAGGTAGTTTAAAAATTTTCATGAACAACACTGACGGATTGTCCATTTCGCTTCCAAAAAGTTTTTCCAATAATGGACCTTGGCAATAAGACTCGCAAATTTCCAAGATATCTTGATCAGAACATTTTGTTTCGTTTTTTTTAATTTTTTAACAACTTTTAAAAAACTCCAATAGTTCATTTACTTTTAACCCGTCCGTTACCTTGAACATTCTAAGATACCTTTCAAGTGGGTTAGGTAACTTATTATATACAATTGAACGATTCTCAGGTACGAAAACATCATTACACATATTAACGGGAATTGGTCCTTTCGTAATATTTTCAAGTGCTACACTTTCATTTTCCGTCTCCAGGTTAGATTCTGATAGCCGGCGTTCTAGTTTCGCTACATAATTGTTCATCCAATTCTACTGATTTCAATGACTCTTCCTGAGCTACTAAACCCTCTGACATTCTATCAATCTCTTTGATCAAGTTATCCGTTAATTTGAATAGACCTTTCAGGTTGTTCATTCGCCTTATCCAATGAGCAATTTTAACCTGGCACCGCAAAATTTCCAAATTATTAGAACCCTTTATTGCCTTTTCCACTCGACGAAAACTAACACTTCATACATAGCAGCACACTGTTTATATTCCTCATTGCCACTTACTTTACTAGACAAATTTTAGCTTATTGCCAATAATGTTGAGACCTACTACCTGTCTCAATAACTTTCTAAAGTTTATATACAGTGCTATCAGTAATTGTTTCCACACCCAACGGAACCACAGTTTATAAATTAATTCGTCCTTACTTAAAAAGTCCACTTTGAGAGTCATTTTAGGTTAAATAAATTTAACTTAACTATCACAACTTAACTAGACAACACAAGTTCTTGCCAAAGTTTTCTAACAAAGTTTATAACAGTTTGTATAAGTTTATTAAAAATTCACTGGATACCTTACAAGCAGAGTGGCGCAGTCAATATAACGACTTGGATTGTTGAAAATTAATATTCCAGAGTATTAATATATAAATCATCAATAATACATCCAAGACGATATAAAATATTTTTTGATTCGTAAAGATCCTAGTGAATATTAAGTACTATGTATTACTAAAATTGTTAACTATTAAATATTATCTGGTTTGTCTAAAATAAAAATCACAGTTCTAAATAAAAACAATGGATTTATTTTTAACTGCAAATTAATAAGTTTCAACGTTTCAGAAGTTTTATCACTCTATTTTCCACAAAGAATTGACAAACCTTTTAGTAAATTTAAAAATTCCTTTGGCAAGAAATGAAAATATTAATCAAAATTATCAAACTAAAAATCAGAGCTCTCTTCTAAAATAAAATAATAAAGTTTTAAAATAAAATGAAATACCACTTGGAAATAATAAAAATAAAAATGTTCACTTCTAAGTTCACTGAAAATACAAAATAAAATTTCAACTTCCCTTTACACTATTTGAACCTTAACTTTCAAGTCTCTGCCATTCAGATTACAACTCTCTCTCTAACAATTATAATAAGTTTCTACAAATTAATTTTCAATTATATAAATTCACGAATAAAAACAGCTTCCAGTATTAAATATTAATAAAATTACTACTTTTTCAAATCTCAATTAAATGTAGTTTATTAAACAAAAGTTCAATTTTTTAATTCACTTCTCTTCTTCTTGGCAAAGCAAAAATCATGAACCAAAGATGGTAACTTGTTATGATTCTATTATTGCTTATCTATCTTCATTTTGTTTCTTCGAGAATAGAGTTTTACAGATTGCTCTGTAGTTTCTATTGAAATTTAATTTTTCCTATACAAAAAAAGACAAACAAAATTAATTTTAATATCTGAGATCAAGATGCATGACCCTATTTCAATAAAACGTACAATATAATTTGGTATTATTTTTTGTTGAGACTCTACCTCAAAATTCACATACGCGGGAAAAAATTGTAAGAAATAACGGACGACACTCTGCAAATTAACTGTACTTCACGAAAAATAACCCAAATATAGAAGTGCGAAAAATTCATGAGCGGGCGACCTCTAAAATACTTCCCTTTCCAATCAACTTTGGCAGGACTGTCCCGTGGTGCTTCTCTCATTGGGTCAAGCTGTACATTCAATACCAGTAGGAACACATGCTCACAATAAGAGAAGTTCTAATCAATTCGATAAGGCAGTCTAACCTGCCTTCCTAACAATTTATAAACTACCTAAGTACTAACTTGCCAAAGGATTTTACATGTTCGAATTTTACCCTGCACATTTCACAATCTAATCTAAAATTAAAGTCCCAATTATTTTCGATCCCAAAATTTTTATTTAATTTAAGTTTTAATTAAAAAAATAAGAATCAATGTAACTTTAAAATACTCTACACTGCGCCAGGACCTTGTCTCCTCCCGACTCATACTCTCCAGCCCAAACATTTCTAAACAAACTCTGATTGGTATGGCCACTAAATATAGTATACTATATTATATATATATTTATATATTATATATTTATATATATATTAAAGCAATTATAACTAAAATATTCTCAATCCCTCAAAAATCTTTTTTGAACTTGTTCAATCAGGTTCTTCGTCAAATTAAGTGTCATCGGATTCCATACAATGACGGCGTTCTCTAAGTCCTTGACCTGACTAAAGGTTGTGTATAATGTGATAAAAAGAACCTGTTGGTTTTTAAGAATTGACCCCCTGTCATTATTATAAACCCCCAACATACGACGTAGCTGATCTGACACCAATTTTCTATGTGACTGGAAAATGTTAAATCAAATACTAATTACAACAACCTAATATCCTGTTTGTTGAATCAAAACTCTTGCAATTACTATCGCCATTTAAGTTATAATTTTTTTATTACACACTTTTTTGACTTGGTAAATTGACATCCACATGACATTTAGAGAACATTAAATCTCAATTTATTAAGAACGCTCCAGTTATTAACATTATCTAGGTCAGATTGTGTTTTCCGTGTCATTTACTTAGGATATATGATATAAAAAAGTGTTCAAATCGTCCGCAAATAACAGTGCATTTACAGATTTTTACAAAGTCTCACAGATCATTGATCATTATTGTAAATAAAACTTGGGCCTAAATTT
>NW_025784622.1:0-24195 GCF_021130785.1 Homalodisca vitripennis
ATTAAATGGCTAACATATACACTAATCTTTTTCAGACGTTCTATTATTATGATTAGAATCCATATCTCGAATCGAGATGATATGAGGCGATATGAGTAAAAATGATAGGGCCTACTAGTTTTGTCTATTACGTATGTTTAAATCTTTTAAACAGTTAACAAGTAACAGTATTAAAACCGAATGAATATTTATTTATTTCCATTATAAATAGTATCATATTAGTATATATATATTATATATATATATATATTATATTATATATACTATATCATAAGATTGATTATGAATATGAGGAGGGTTCTAGGACACTTTTGGGACAGACAGAAAATCAAGGGAAAATACTGTTTAAAGGACAAAAATAAACGAATCTGTACAAAAAAATTCAAACAGTATGGCGGTTCTGGACCACTTTTGGGGACAGGGCCCCCTATAAAATCATATTTACAAATACTGGGCTTCAATACACCAATAAATATGTAAAAACAATTTCACAATACAATTTTCTACTTAAATAAAACTAATGGTAAAACTGTATTCAAGCAATTTTTCATGACAGGTGATGACAACATAAAATTGGTGGAATTTTTTAATACTCGAATGTTGAATTTAGAATATGTTGGCATTACCGTCTTGAGCGATGAAATGATTGTGTAGCACTGCGCGGCACACAGGAGAACTTAGTTAAAAGATTTTTCTATAATAAATAGAACCAATCATGAAAACATTTGACCCAGAAATTGTGCTGATTTCTGCTGTGTCAAGTTGTCACTAAAATTCACCACTTCTCAAAATTTTTAGTTTACAAAGTTTTGCTCTTTAAAGTATGGAGCGGAAAATGATAGAGTGCCCATACTGCCAAAATCAAGGATTCGTTTGTTGAACATCATTACACCAGGGCATTATAATTCAAAGAATCATCTTGGAAAAATAAAGATTATTTTATGAAAAAGAATTAACATTATTTGAGGAATTGGGCTAAATGAGAATCAAATCGAATGGTCTCGAAAAGATGTAGTCAATATAGAAAAAAGTTGCCGTGAATTAAAGAAACAAGCTTTAAGGAAAGATAAAAAGATCTCAATCTATTTAATGATGAAAAAAATTCAATTCCAATCGCTGAGAAATTGTCCATTTGAAACAAACGATTAAAACTAAGGTCTGAAATGATCGAGAAAGAAATTGACAAAACTGCTTAATGAGAAACCTGAAAATTATCATAAGAATGTAGAAGTTTTATCCTCAATACCACGGTCCATTTTCAACGCAATACATTTTAACAAACTTGAAACGACCAGATTCCATGTCTAAAGTTTACTAAATATCCTATCAATTATGATGGCCAGAGAAATTAAAAGTTTTAATAGAAAAAATTTCAAGAGAATGTTAAAAAATATGAAGGGGTTAATCTACTCGTTGGAATGTGGAATATGAAAGAAACTTTAGGTGAACGGTGAAACCACACTAACTTGTCCAATGTACGTTTACTATAAAAGCATAGTACGAGATCTTTGATGTAAACGACTTTATTTCTAAACAATGTTAATAAAATTAACACATCGAAGAACAGACCAAAATCATCCAAATCGAGGTTCTGGAATGTGACATTAAAACGCTGGTAAACAACTGATTTTGAGCCTTAATAAACACGAATTTGATGAACGCAGGATCATATATCGACTTTATCCACAAGCAGGATCGAAGGTAAAGCAAAGCTTGGTGTAAATATCATAAAATGAAGATGACTATTGGCTTTATTTTTACTCTATCCGATGTGCAAATTGAAAAATCAAAAATTTCACTCCTGAACGTGTAAAACATATATGAAAAAATTTGTTAAATGACGAGATATTTTTTCTGGGTTCGGGGGAACTATCCTATGGGGTTTTTTTTTGTGTCTTTTAAAAAGAGTATTACCATAATTTATTTGGAGGAAAACGGAAGCAGTTAGAAATAGCAAAGTCATAACTTATCCGAAAATTCGTCTGTTAAATGTCTATAGGTTTTGATGAAAAACTCAATATTGTTCCGTTGCAAATCTTCAGAAGTTTATGACCGCCATAATTAGAAATCAATTTCTAAAGTTGTTATTGTAGAAAACAAGATGAAATATCTTCATTATGTGTTGTGATAACCAGATTTAAAACAAACTTGTATTTTTCTCAGTTATTCTAAGTGTAAAAAATAAATAAATTTTCTACGCAGAAGATGCTGTTTAAGCACATTTCTACAAATCTGGAGATTTGTTAAACAGGATCATTTAGAAATTTGCACAAGAGCAACATGAAGTTTGTAAGCCAATTATAGCCAGTTTCGCCAGAGTTCAAATACAACAACACTTTACTAATTATTCAAATAGAAATTTTCTCATCCTTACGTTATTTATATGGATTTATGAAAAGCATGATTAGAGCAAGATTCCCACATGCAAAATACAATCCACAAAGAACCTCCAACTTACAACCAAGATTCAGAAGCACGATTTCCCTTATATGGTTTATACTCTATATTTAGTGTCATAATGTGACCAATCGTATGTACAAGCACGATATGTTTATCGAGCAAAAAATGGAACGAAGAGTTTGCCGAAACGTTCTCCTGCAGAAATTGATTTGAAGGTAAATCTCTCACATAAATTATCGGAAAGTAGACATAGCTTAATATAAAGATAATATATAATTTCCAAAGAAAACATGAAGCCCATGAAATTGACTGGACGAAGAAGAAAAATTTCGTAATACAAAAATTCCAAGATCATTTGCCACATTTGTTGGAAGTAAATATCGTATCTAAGGACACTGAAAAAACTGTTTAGGGTTTTTACCAGATAATTGGAGTTCTGCTTATGGAAAATGCATTTCTCAAAAAATGGCAGGAGAACATACGTTGCGGGCGGTCATTCACGGCTATAGTAAGCGTAAAAAAAAAAAATCTTGGGGAAGGTGTGTCGGGAGGTCTATCTAACTGTTCATGTTGACTGGAAAATTTCGAGGTTGCCAAGCTCATCAGAATTTTGTAATCTGACAGTTTGAAATTTCCTCAGAAATATTGCGGCGTTTTCTGCCACAATTAGTGTCCAATTTTACTGATACTCATTTGTACATAAAAATGGAATTGGGCTAATAACAGTACGGGGTAATGTTGATTTGGATTGCCACAACACCCGATGAAAAAATATATAAAATTATTCTGTAAATTCTGGATATGGATATGAATTCGAAGGTTTGATAAGCCAAAGAAAATTTCTCATACAAGTTTTTCGGTTTGTATAGGACCGACGTTCAAGATTCTATGGCCTCTAGTCTAGTAGAAAAGTTTAGATCTAAAAAATCTAAAAGAGAGAAGACTTTTCAATACATACAAAATCATTTTATACAAGATGGACTGAATGAGATATATAGGACAAGATCAGCCAAATGACCGCACGACGCAGCATATTTTTAAAAATTCTATCTCCCAGGAATAAAGGCATTATTGTCCCTTACGAATTTATCTGATAAGTATTGAAAAAACTTGATATACACAGAACAGCTGAAAAATTCAAGATTTTCTATGTCACTTTTTGACAGTACGAGTAGCATATTCTTGAGAAAGATTATCTAATCACTACTTGAGCGTTTGGAAACAAAATCTAAAAGAGTAGAAAATCTTGCGGAAATTACTCTGGATTTGGTTACAAACATTCAAGATTGTTTTTATTGCTTGCTGATATATTCGAAAAACTTCATGAAAACATTTGTCCTAATATTGTTACAAAACTTGATCCAGCATATATATCTAACAGCTCCATGTCTCGCCATGGGACGCTATGTTAAAAATTACAACGAAACAATAGAATTAACAATTGATTAGTGGATTTACGATATGTTATTTTTAATGAATTTGAAAAAGGCATTCGGCGGGGGCATTTCTTTCCAGTGTATTAAACACGATATGTGGAAAGCAAATATACAAATATTTAACAAAGATTTTGATAAGACAACAGCCGAAAACTATTGTACTCTATCTCGATTGCACAACAACACTTTATGCGGGCTATGGTCTTATATGCAAATTTCACAAAAATTTACCATTTAATATAACGCGAAATCAAGTGGAATGGATCCTAAAATACGTGTTATTACAACAGCAGGAATGGCAATGAAACAATTTTGGAATTCACTGGCGACAGAAAGTATATATGGCTATTATTCTTGAAGGTCGATCTAGGAATATCCAACAAATTTACACGCAACATCACAAGGATTTAACCTCTTGCTCCAGAAACACATTTTATAAAACAAACTTTGACACAAAACTCTTACTGGATTAAAACTGAAATTACGTTGTTCATTCAATGAAATTTGAAATTCTTATCTGGGGAGCAAAGGTATGATTTTGAAACATGTGAAATAGAGTTTATGTGACGTTGTTTTGATCAGAAACCTTTCATGAAAAGAATATATCCGATTTTAATACTAGTATGAGAAAACCAAGGCTGATAAGTGACCTTTGAGAAGGACTTTTATAAGGCTTAATGAAACAACTTTCGGTTTTTGGAAAATTCGATGAGAAAATGTAAGGAAAACAGATGTGATATTAAACTAGCGAAAAACGAAGAATTTTCCAATGAAAGAACAAGCTAAGGAGGAAACGAATTTTCAAATGTTTCAATATCTTTGACGACAACTGCTATAGCGGAGTCACATGTTACAAAACAAAAGGTTTAAATTTAACAAACCGATTTTTACACTAGGATATTTTCAGTTTCTCTCGACCTCTCCAAAAATTGCTAATGTACGAGTTTTATTACAACAAACTTAAAGGAGTTTTTGATCCAGGATTTGAATCTCTGTGTTACATGGATTACAGGACAGTTCATTTACTAGAACTGACAACACGAGGATCCATTTTTAAAATTAATTAAAGAAACTATTTAGATGTGTTTTGAGTACATAGTGCATTATCCAAAAGATCAATTGAATGTGTTCACTACTCAAAACATAAGAAGGTAATAGGAAAATTCAAAGACTAGAATCTAAATTAGCGAAGTTTTAGAGAGAATTTTGTTGGTTTAACGATCAAAACGATGTACTCGTTACGGGTAACCAAATATGCTAGACAAAAAATCCAGTTAGAGTGTATGGTATAAAGGAAATTAAGTGAGAAGCGGTTGTAAATAAAACAATTAAATATCGTAAAACTTTGAAAGAGATGTTTGTTCGAAGATTAAAGAATAGAAATTTAGGGGAGATAGAATGACTGTAATTAGAATAAAAAGCTCTTATAAACATTGAATTGTACACAGTTACCCTCCCTATAAAAACAAGCTGGGCACTGAACGCTAAAAGATGCATTAGTGATGAGAATCGTTCATAGAAAATAAGATCGAGTAACAGTACCTTTATGGCTATAAAACCATGAAGCCAAAATCTGATATATTAGACCGGGGAATTTAAAAATAAACTTGGGAAAAACTTATGCAAAATTGAGAAATAACCGGGAAGAATGTTTTTTAATCGAAATATGGATTGAGAAAACCGTCAAAAGCTGTATTACTTTTTTCTATATAAATGGATGGCCCAAAAAGAGAATCGTATAAAAGTGTAAGAAGAATTTAAAGATTTGTCGAATGTTTTATTCAAGGATTAAGACTAGAAAAGATGGGATTAATTGCTATTATTGTAAGGATTGTAATAAAGGAATATATAGAGAAAGAATTATATGATAAAAATGGAAAACAACAACAACATTAACTTTAGAACGAGGAAGAGAGTGCACACGGTTGTAAACAAGGTTTAAAGGAATATTTCAGGAATTTTATAATCTCCACTTAACAAGTAAAGACAAACAAACAAGCAATATTGTTAAAGTATTGTGCTAAACAAAATCTGTTGCTAGACCAGTTCTTTGCGTTATCATGCGGAACGAGAAATTTCAACATTTTCTTATAGTTCTCTAGAAAGACATTTTACCAAACACAACTATCATAATTCGAATGTTTAAACATTATTCAGTGCTCGGTGTAATTTAGATATTCTATTAAATCAGGTTCGTGAGATTCTGCCATTATTTGTAGTTAAATATGATTTCCGTTGTTATAAAAATATTCAAAGATCTCTTTTCGATTTGGTTATATCAGATTGATTAGAATTTGGGTTCGTCAATCAATATGAACAGAAATCTCTAATTCAGGGATGAATTTATTTTTAGGATGTTATTTAATCGGTTTGGTATTTTCCTCGTTTCTGAGTCTCTGATGTGGAACAACAGTAATAAGGCCATTTCCCACATGTTGATTCTTCTTAAATTAACACAAAAACAATGGTGTTTTTTCTTATCAAAATCTTTACATACCATATCTCTCTTCATTAAAATTCCATTCGCGCCAATTCTTGAATTCTCTATTTTCACATTGATATTTCATTTTCATCTTTAATTTGTAAACTGTTTTTATTCTCATTCTTTTAACTGCTTATTTTCCGTTTTTCAAGTTTTGTGTACTACGCCATATTTTCTTAATACTCGGTAAAACTTCTTCTAAAACCCAATTTTGAAACGTTGTCTTGCTCAATCTTCATTTTTTAGAATTTCAGTATTAAAGAATATATTGCCTTGCGTTCATTGAGTGAAAATAGTGTTCTGGATGTAATTTTTGTGAAAGAGTCTACGCGATTCGATTACCCTTGTGCAAGACATCTATGTTTTCAAAGCTTTTTTTTGTTATTTTTTCTTTAAACATGATCTATGATAGCTTGTCTCCGTATTTTTAAATTCCAATTATTTTCTGCATACATCTTTTAGCCCTTGAAAGCCAAATTTCAATTATTATTCGTCAACAATTGTAAAAGATAATGTTTGCTTTTAAATCTAAGTTGATTATTGATGTAGGTACTACAACTGTACTCCATTTAATGTTATAGAAAAGAAATTTAACTTGAGGTAATTTTTAGTTTTGAGAATGAAGGGGCCAGATTCATATGATATAAAACAACTAAGTGTCAGGCGATGAAGATTGTTTAAGGGGCCAATTCGGAATAGTCCTCTTGTTTTTTAAGTGTAATAACAATATTGAATTTTGTCATTCATCATATAACGCATTTTTATTCCTTTTTTCCAAAGTCTTATATACTATTGTTGTATTATACTCTCATTATTTAAATTAAATTTCCCTCAGAGACCTTGAACAGTTTCAAGGACACGATGTTTTTTGACATTCTTTTAATATTTTTTCATAATTGGGAAATATAATATCGGATTTCCATTCGGTTTTTTCAGCTGATTTTTTAGATCCCTAGAGCAACATTTGGGAAAAAAGTGTACAAAATTTTCAGATTCTTTGTGTAAATGTTCGGTATGATTTTCAAAACTAGGTTCAAAACAGGTGTGAGAAAATACAGTGATAATAAGATTGAATACAGATATATCGACGATTTGACAAAACTCGATGGAATTATTAATTATATTTATGCTCAAGAGAAGGCTGGAAACAAACAATTTTTTGAACGAAAAGAAAGCGATTAAAGATTTTATTTCGAACAAAACTTGATGAAATGATTGAAAAACCTGATGGTATTAAATATTTAAAACGAGTTTTGCCGGCAATAAGTTCATCTATGATTGAGGGTAGTGGACTTTTGAATGATTTTATCAACAATTTACCTTTTGAATTACACGTACCAACTTATCAGTATCTGGGGCCCTGGCCACAAAAACTCGGAATAAAATGAACTAAAAATAGAGGAGATCCTGGTATAGAATAGAATTAGATCAAGCTGCTATGGAAGACAACGCAATATTTTTTATGCAGAAGAACAGTAGAGGAACACAAATTGTCCAGGGACCATATAGCAGAATAAAGTTTTTGCAAGATAAGGCAATGGAATAGAATTTTTTTATCAAAAGATGCTAGATTAGGTTGGAAAAGTATTTTGTTGCAGACTTCCAAACAGCTTGGAGGCAATGTTTTTTGAAGAGAAAAACTAGGAATGGGAATCGAAGAGAACTTGAAATTTTTAACTATATTATAATGGAGGTGAATGTAAATTTCAAGCAAAAATCCAGAACAAGAACCAAAACAATAAAATGCCGCCTTCTTAAGAACAAAAATCACCCGTTATGATATTCAATTATAAAAATAGATTCAACCTAAACAAATGCGCGGAAAGATAAGATATTTTTTAACAAATTAGACAATACAATAAAACTCGAAAAACATAAGAAAAACAATAAAGGAACCAGAATAGAATTTTCTTATAATCAGTTGAAAGAACTTAAAAATGGTGGACTTTTGAAAGATTTATTAGATTTTGGAGAAAATATTCCAGTTGTTAAAAATGTTGTTCCTTATGTTCGTAAAGCTGCTCCAATCGTTAAAAAGGATGTGATTCCTATTGTTCGAAACATTTTAAATTGGTTAGATAAAGAGTTGGAAGATGTTACAGGATCTGGATTTAGATGAAAAAACTTTGAATTACGTGAAATCAAACATCGGAAAAAAAATTTGAACCCTTAACATTCGGAGAATTGGAAGAAATCTGCAAAAACATTAAACATTTTAGAGGAATCTTCATGAGAGATACATTACCTGAAAAAGTTAAGAAATTTGAATGTGGAATTGTGAATTTAGACTCGATTATGGGAAGTGGAACGCATTGGATTTGTTATTATAAAAATGATAAGAATGCATGTTATTTTGATTCGTAATGGAAGAATTGAGGACAAACCACCTATAGAATTGATTAAATATTTGAAAAAATCAAGCGTCTACTACAATGATTCTCAGATTCAAGACTATAAAGATCCCCCAATTTGTGGTCATTTATGTGTTTTTGTTTTGAATGGAACTGAGTACTGGTAAAGATTTTAAAGAAGTTGTTAACAAATTATTGCTTAATAAATATGGATTCACAAAATATTTTTGACGTATTTGGAACACAAATCATTCAAAATGTAGATAATAGTTTGAATTTTGATAGTTTGAGAAATGAGTTTGATAACAAGTTAGAAAATGTATTACAAAACCTTCCAGATTCAGATATGTTTGCTGTCGAGATTGAAGATTTTAAAGCAGAATATGATAACAAACTTGCAAATTTCATGAGTTCAAATGAAGTTGCTGATAAAATAAAAACATTGGAAAAAGAAGTTGATGATGGTGTAAAACAATTATTTACCAATTTAATGTCTCACATCGAAAAAAGCTGATGAAATTACTGAAGCGATCAAAGTTGAAAAGAATTATGTTAGTTTGGCTAATAAGAAAAGAATTGTCGTGTGTTCGACCTGGGTATTGACAAACATGATGTTGTTGTTAAAGAACAAATTTTTAAAACCTCTAAAATTATCAGAAAACATCGATATTGTTGATTTACATGATCCGAATGTTAAAAATGCCTTAGATTTTAAAGGAAAAAGAATTAGCGGTGTTAGTAAAGGAAATTAATCCATTTGATGTTGTTGTAATGAATTCAATTAGAAGATCCTATTAAAATGTTTAATGAACTAAAACAAAATTATGAGAATCATAAACAGCATGTTAAAGATTTTACAACAGAAGTCTATGAAAAACTTGAAGCGAGAAGTAAAAGATCTATAGAAAATTGTGATGAAAAATTTACAAATTTTGAGGAAAATTTCAATCTATATAAAGGCGATCTTTATGGAAAAATAACAAACTTTTTGGAAGATTTCGCTAAATTTCAAGAGGGTTTTAATGAAACCGATAGAAAAATGGTGAAGTTTTTAAAAGAGTAGTTACTAATCAATCTTTACTTCATGATAAATTAATTAAACTAGAAGAAAACTTTGGCGAAATTAATGAAAAAGTTATAAAAAATAAGCAGTCTTTTGATAAGTTTAGTTTAGATGCCACAAAAACTTTTGAGAATATTGATCATAAACTCGTTGAATACAACGATTTATATCTCGATAAAGTAAATAAACTAGAAGAAAACTTTAATAAATTTAAAGAAGATGTCAATAAAACTTTTGAAAACATCGACAACAGATTTAATGGAGTAGGTGGTTACGATGACTAATTTTCCTTATATAAATGGCGCTCATATATTGTGTGAGATGTAAAGAGAATACTGCCACAAACGATATAAAATACTATGCAAACATTAACGGAGTTAAGAGAATATCTGGAAAATGTGCTGAATGTAACTCAAAAAAGAGTCAATTTATAAAAACTTGATTTTGAAATTTTTTCTTAATAAATAGAGATGGCGGGACATTACAGTGCTTTCGATCTTTTTATCATGCAACACGAAAGAGATTTGAAAAAAGAACATTGGCGATGACATTTCTCAAAAATATGAATTATCCGAAGATATGATGAGATTATACGTAAACAAATTGAATTGGTATAACATTGCTAAATATCAAACTTTATCATCAGAGTTCATTCAAGAAAATATACATTATCAATTTAAAAGATCATATGTCTGTTCTTTGTCTCTATCAACACTTGAGTATAAAGTTTTTGGATGAAAATAAAGATACAGTTGATTGGAACAATATTATAGATTAGCGGTTACTATCCTGTGCAGATTTTATTGAAATATGTGACCGAGATCGCAAAATTTAAGGAAGAGAATCCTGAATATGACGAAGTAGATCATTTAAAAATGACTCTAACCTTTTTAATTATTTTACTAAAATTTATATCTTTTCTTATAAAAACGTACATTAGATCGATGAAAAAATGATACACGATGTTTAAAATTTCTAAATTTTCTCTTATTAAATTGGCGGACTACAGAAAATATGCTAGTGATATTGAAAGGGCGGAGTTTAAAAATTTCTATCCAATTAGTAAACAACATTTGAATGAACCGAATAAAAGAACTGAGTTTAATATTGATTTTGGAAGATAACTTTTGCTCGTCTAACTTCCAGTTTTATATTTCTGGAACTTTAACAAAACAAGATGGTCAAGCATATCTTGGAACTGATAATGTTAGATTAATCGATAATTTTATACCGTTTTTATTTTCTAAGATTGAAGTAAGAAAACACAATAAATTGATAGAAGAAGTCGAAAACTGTGGCCAATTAAGCACAATTAAAAGGAACTATTTCGTATTCAAAAAGTGATGTTATTTCTCAAACTTCTAATGGCTTTGAATCAGATTTTAAATTTGGTGTTTTTGAAGCAGCTGGAAATTTATCTCATTTTGGATTAGGATTTTTGAAAATGTTACTATTCCGATCTATAAAGGAGGATTTTATCTAAGTTTTATAAGAGCAGAAGACGATGATGTGATTCTGAAGACTGCAACTGGAAATGTTATGCCTGTTGATGGAAAAATAACAATTACAGATTTTTTTATTAGAGTTCCAATGATTGATTATAAAATCACGAGTAAAATAAGGTTGATTGATGAAATTACAAAAAGTCAAAACATTATGTTTAATTTTCTAGATTGGCAATGTATTGAACAAAAAGGTATTTCCGGAACAACTTATTCGTTCGATATCACAAATATTTATAGAAACATCTTCAATCCCAAGTTCATTATTATAGGTTTTCAAACAGATAGACAGAATAATCAAGAAAAAAATCCTTCAAAGTTTGATAGTTTGAATGTAAAAAATATCAGAGTAAAATTGAACGGTTTCTTATTATCCAATGAATTACAAAACTTAAACATTTCAGGAGGTCTTTTCAGAATCATGTATCAGATGTATCAAGATTTTAAGAAAGTTTACTGTAATAATAAGGAAATGTATTACAATCCTAAAGAATTTTTAGCGAATAGACCTATTTATGTCATTGATACAACAAAGAGTTTGACAAATATTTCTGGTTCAAAGAACGATATAATTATCAATATGGATTTTCAGAGTGCGGTTACCAACGCGGTTTGTATTATGTTGTCGTTGTCTCTGATAAATTGCTTGAATATGATGTAATCAGGAGTAATATAAGGGAGATACAATGAGAAAAAACTCGGCCATACTTCCTACAATCAAATCTGTTTTAAAGTAATGGCCAAGTGATCCAATTGAACCTAAAGAATTTTGAAACAAGATTAATTTTGAAATAAGATAATTTTGAAACAAGATAATTTTGAAATAAGATAATTTTGAAACAAGATAATTACAGATTGTAATAACTTTAGTTGGTATATATTCGTAGTTAAAATATGCCTTAAGTTTGGTATCGCTTAAATTTTATTAAAAATATCTAACTCTATGTTACTTAAACTACTTACATCTATTTTATTTTTACGGGCTAATTTTATCCTGTTATATGTATATAAAGAATCTAAAGATATAATATTTTTTATTCTTGAATCTAGTCATAATATGTTTTTGAATGTTAGAAAGGATTGAAATATTTTTGTTACCCCAAATGGTTATTGCATAATTTAGAAAAGACATGACAAATGCTGAAAATACTGACTTTTTGAAGTTTTTCTTCTTTACATACATATAACGGTTTTCAAAGCTTTTTTAATTTGTTTTTCTATATGGTTAATATGTTGATTAAAATTTAAGTCTAAGTCTATGATACAGCCTAAGTACTTATAACATTCTACCTTTTTTATTGGTAATTGGTCATTAGTTCTGGAGAAATCTATATATTCTGTTTTTTGAAAGTTTAAAGTTAATTTATTTTGTTGTAGCCAATTATTAATTTTCGTCAGGTCCTCGTTTGTTTTTTTATATAAATCGTTACCTTTAACTATTAAGGCTGTGTCTCGGCAAAGAGTACTAATTCGCCATGTAAATTAAGGGTTGTTATACTATTGATATATAATATAAACAAAAAGGACCAAGACAACTTCCTTGAGGAACTCCACAGGTGATTTTTTCTAAATTTGAAAATTTTGTTGCCAATTTTTGTATTACAGAACCTGTTATCAAGATAACTAGCAAATAAATCTAAACATTTACCTCTAATTCCTAAATGTTCTAATTTGTATAGTAATATCTTAAAATCTACAGTGTCAAAGGCTTTCTTAAGGTCTAGAAATGAGATTAGTGTATTTTGATCAATACTGTTAACAACTAAATTGATTGCTTCCTCTGTATTTTTGTTAACTCCTAAAGCCAAATTGTTTTCTTGATAACAGGTTGTATTTTTCCAAAAAGCTATATAATCTCTCATACAAGCATTTCTCAAATATCTTGCCAATTATTGGTAGTAGACTGATTGGTCGAAAATTGGATGGATCTGATAAAATTCCTTCACTTTTGTAGATTGGGCTGATTGTTGCTATTTTTAATCTATCGGGAAAAATGCCAGTTTGAATTACTTAAGTTAAAAATGTTATGCTAGTGGTTCACTTATTATGTATACAAGATTTTTGATTAGTTTGATTGGAATTTTATCTGATCCACTTGCTTTATCATTCTTTAAAAGTTTAATTTTGGTCTCAATTTCTAGTTTGGTAATTTCAGAGAGATATATAGAGTTCGGATTTGATTTCATTTTTTCGTTTTCTAGATCTGGAATCTTTGAAGCCAATTCTGAACCAATGTTTGCAAAGAATTTGTTCATTGTATTTAAATCACCTGTGTATCTACAAGGTTTTTTGGATTTATTTAAGAATTTGTTTATAATATTCCATTTGGTTTTTGAATCAGATGACATTTCAATCAGTTCTTTATAAATAGTTTTCTTTTAAAATATTGCTATAATGTTTAATTTTCGATTTATAAAAATTTTTGCTTGTTCAAATTTCTTTTGTCTATACAGTTTATTTCTAACTTTAACGGCGGTTTGAATGCCAATTGTAAGCCAATTTTTGTCATCTGATTGAATTTTGAATTTTGGTTTATTATTTTTTGAAAGGTTTTTGAAATTAGTTCATGAAGGTGTTGATAAGCACTATTTACATTATTAAATCTATAGATTAAGCTTAATTTCTTCAAGAACTCATCTGTGATCTTCATTCTTCGTGAGGGTTGCGATGACGTGGTTGGAGGGTGCAGAAAGGGGTCGAGTGATGAAACAAGGTGTTGCGGAGTGTTGAGGCAGTGTAGCCAGATGTTCGGAGTGTGAGGCTGCGGTTGATAACAAGTCCTTGACCGTCGGCTGCTTCAGGATGTTGCACAACACTGCAGATCACGTCATGGTGATAACACGTCCACTGCTTCGAGATGTTGCACAACGCAGATCAGTGACTGTAGACCACATCATAGTGTCGCTTGAAGTAATGAAATAGGCATGATTAGAAAATGTCTTGATGAACTGAATGATTCACACTGTCTTTGAAGGAAGAGATGTTATGAATGGATGAGTCTTAAAGATGGTGTAACGTGGTTAAAATTTGTAGAATATAAAGCACTGAACTTGTCACTACGGATTAATTTCACTAAGTCTTGTTCCAAATAGAGCTGAAGATGAAGAGAATGCGATATTAAACCAGTAAACAGTGAACTTTTAACATTCCTGGATCAAAAGTATAGAGTAAAATTTAAATATGACTGACTAGTGTGAGGTCTGGACGGAAAGGCTGTTCTCCTGTGTGCCGCGCAGTGCTACCAACATTTCTCGCTCAACGGTAATGCCAACATATTCTAAATTCAACATTCGAGTATTATAAATTCCACAATTTATGTTGTCATACTGTCATGAAAAATTGCTTTGAATACAGTTTACCATAGTTTATTTAAGTAAATTGTATTGTGAATTGTTTTTACATATTTATGGTGTATTGAACAGTATTTGTATTGATTTTTGGGCTGTCCCAAAAAGTGGTCCAGAACCGCCATACTGTTTTGATTTTACAGATTATCGTTTATTTTTGTCCTTTAAACAGTATTTTTCCCTTGATTTTCTGTCTGTCCCAAAAGTGTCCTAGAACCCTCATATTCATATCTACTTATATATTATATATATATATATATATATATATATATATATTAAATATATATATATATATGTTTGTTGACTCCAGAAATCCAACTATACTGTTTGCGTGGGATCTATTAGCCAGGATCCATACATTAATCTAAATATCGTTAACATACACTAAGCCATCCGTAAATATTTACTCAGTCCACATTTATTTGTGATAGCTAACTACCATAAAAATAATAGCCTAAACAATTTTTACTGCAGTCCTTAAATTTAAACGATTATCAACTGTTTAGTTGAATTTTGAAAATATAAAGAAAAATCGTTGCATCTAGTGGTGTTTAAACCATAAAACTGAAAAAACTGTGACTCCAATTAATATAGCCTTTATTAATTATTTGTTGGCACAAGAAAACTATGATGATGTCAAAATCAAAAGTGTATAGGATCTAATGAAAAGTTTATTTATTTTTGAAAATAATTATATCTACAATATAATTGTAAATTGTAAATATGTACAATTTTCTTGGCATTAAAACATATAATTTGCATAGTAAATTTAAGAAATTACGTAAAGTATAAAACAAGGGGTCACATCTGACTGATTGAACCCTATAGTGGCCTAAGCTAATAACCTGGATTAATGGATCATATATATAAAACACATTATGAGTTTGGTCGAATGTATTTCATCCATTCAAGGAGTTGTAATTTATGCTTGCGTGTGTAAACGTTCAAGACAGCATTCATTTCTTCTTGAGACAGTTTCTGAGAGCGGACAACATGATCTGTTTGGGTACAGAATATGTATTAATGAAAAACGTTTATGAAGCTGTTCCAGTTTTGTGTGCTTTAGATTCCATTAGTTTAAAACATTCCTACTTAACAAGGAAACATTGCTTTTTTATTTAAAATTAGGGTTTGACTATTTCAAATAAAATGTTTTTTAGGCACATAACATTATAGCAAATTTTTTAACTCTTCGGCATTTAACTGTTGATAGATTTTAAAGTTTTGTAATGCTTGCCACTTGATTCTTTAGAATAAAAAGATGTTTCAGGAATTTTTATATTTTTCTTACACGGTTAGTTTTCAAACAACGTTAAAACTCACCGTATATCAAAATTTAGTAGAATCACCACGCGCTGATGCTAAATAATAGATTAACAGAGATTTCAGGATTGACATATGAACAGACTATTATAGAAATTAACTGACGCAATGAAGCACTTCACAGAACGCAACAGAAAACTTTACTCGAGAACTTGTAAATTGTGCTCTGTAACTCGGCTCTACTCCGGTCTTAAGAAGTTTTTCAGAACATTGTTATCAATATTTATCACGCAGATAGAAACCAGATATAAAACCCAATTAAAAAATAGAATCTTTTGGGTCCTTAATAAATTAACATTATTAAGTTTGAAATTAACTTCACGAGGGTCTACATACATAAATAATGTGGTCAGTACTAAGAATTCGTGGCTAAACATAATAAGAAATCAAAAAATATACATTTAAGTGAACATAAAAAGTAACATTTTACAAATTAAACATTTGTCTTAAACCATTATACCAACTAGAAATAAAATGTTGACATACAAAAAATATTTAAAGGCTGAGCACATGAATTCTGTAGTAAATTACATACACGTATAAAGAAGTTACTTCTTAGATTGGTTGCTTTCATATCATCATATCAGTGGATTTCCATAGGTTTATATGCCTGAAGACCTTTACATAACCTCCAATGACGTTTTTATAGCAAGCTAAAAGGCAGACTAAATGAAATACTTACAATGCAGAATTTTGACTAATTAAAAAGACGAAGGTTATTAGATCTATTATTTTAGATGTATACTTACCATAAGTATAACTTTTTACAAGGCTGAGAGTGAACAATATGTACAAATACAAAAGTAAGCATTCAGTTAATGACGCACGAGGAGCTTCAATGGACGTCTAATTGGTATCATCCCTTTTTTACTACATATTCATTTTTATCTCCATAACATTAGCATAGTGATGATCGATTAAGTTATTGACAATGAATCATACAAGTTAATTTTAATAAATCATAGCTGTATCATTTAAGGTATTATATATCGACTTGTTTTACAAAGTTTTCTGGTTTCCATCATAGTATGTTCAATAAAGCTCAGCCAAATCTCGTGGTATACATCATTGAACTGAAACGTTGCCTGTATAAAATTAATCTGTATGAAAAATTTTTAAGTTAATAGGTCAGTTCGTTCTCATATATCTTGTAGACAGGCATACAGACGGACAAAATGAAGTTTTTCCACCCCCGAAGTAGAATAATCTTCACTAACGCTAAGCAAATGGAACGTATGGGGAAAAATCTATCACATAAGAACATTTTAATAGTTTAAATATGCCGTTTCATTTTAAAACAATTATTACGTAGACTGATTATTTGCTTTGTTTGATAATTATAGTATTGTCAGTATTAAGGCAAATTCCATATATCTGACCTTATTAGAGGGAGGAAGGTATGCGAAACGAAAAACGTAACGAAGATTGAATCAGACTTTTGCGGAATTCCGTTACGATCTCATTTTTATAAAGTAGGAATCCCCGAAGGGTAAGACGGATCAGTTGCAATCTTCGTTCTGATTAGTTAAGAGTCCTTCCGCCTCCCCCGTCTACCGAACTACTGTTCATAATTTGATGTATATATATAGGCCTATATATATAATACTAGCAGTTACCCGTGGTTTAACAAGCTATTTCGTGGTTTTTGCACCGGTATGAGCATTTTTGGTCCGAGTAAATTATAACTCAGACGCCAATTTTTGAGTTTCTGTTCTTGCCACGATGAAGAAAATATGTTTAAAAATTGTATATTTACGGTAAATTTAACATACACTAGTTTTAGTATTTTATTTTAAAACGAAGATTTTGCATCTTACTCGATTAAGAATAATACTCGTATATACGCACCCCTGAAACGCCTATGTGTGCCATTAGACAACTTAGACAGGTTTCATAACAGTATTTAAATGTATGATAAAAGTTAAACTAAATTGCCTCTTATATCTACATTCCTAGCAATAACCGCAGCTTCGAATGCAATTTAGTAGACATTGAATGTTTATAATCTATTGGTAATTCAAGTGAATTATGTTTTCAACGGCAATTTTGAGTTTGCCTTGTTACCACAACTTAGTAAAGAGCCAAAATAGCGTAATTATATCTTATATGATAAATGATTTAAGCCATTGTATTTTAATCCATTTTTAATATGCTTTTTACATAGTTGATTTTTTTTGTTTCCCGATCAAGAAAATATGTATAATAGATTAGAGAAACGTACTTCTGTCAAAATTGAACGAAGATGGGTTTTATATCAGACTTTAAATTTATATTAAATGTAATAATATATTTTATAAAGTTTAGAGGTGGAATTGGTACAATATATCAAAAAACACATTCGATCACAATTTCATTTAGCATATTTCTTTTCGACTGCTTTAAAGAGAGTCCTCCGCATCACTTTCGGACCTTCTTAAGTTTTAGGACACTTTTATATTGTAGATTAGTACTTACCTAATCGCGGGAATTTAAAACAGCCTGGAAGATTATGATTCCCCTTTAAGAAAATTTACTGACTATAAATTATTTAAAGACAATTAGGGCTTATTCCGAAGTGATTTTATAAAAAACATAATTATACTATAATCATTCCTAAATACTTCAAATATACTCATGTAAAATTTCAGTACAGTAGGTTTGTGTTGTTTACGAGTGAAATCAAAACAAACAGACAAAAAACGCTTTCGCATTTATAATAATATTAGGGTAACAAATTATGTTACGGATACAAATTTGTATATAATACACATAATTGCTATATGTACATTTTTATACACAGCAGAATTTTAAAACGCCTGTAATCAATATACTTAAAAAATGAATCTACTTAATTGTGTGAAAAAACTAATTACATTTATATCTCAAAAAACAAATATTTTTACAAAAGCATGCAATTTCTAACTTGGCTTAAACAGTCAGTTAGTACTAATGGTTGCTTAAGGTGTTATACAAACTGTTCTAGAATGAACTGTTAACCTTTTTGCTTCATTTGCTATTATTATAAAGCTGTTTTTGAACTTCAGTTCAAATTTTAAAATTTATTTGGAATTTCTGCGTTACCTTTCTTTGAAAATAGGGTATTAAAATTATCCCTTATAAACTTGAAGCCAAGTGATTTAAAGTTTCTTCTTTGGGACCTAACATTAAAATAATTAATAAGTATAGTTCAACACAAGTATAAAACACTTTTCTATTTTGTATTGTTTAAATAAAACAAAGTTTTTATGGTTATTTAGAAAGCGTGCAGTTAATTATTTAATTCATAAATAACTCTATGAGTTAATGGAAGTGATTTGCTATTATGATTAATGATGGATTAACATCCGTTTCTCCTAATTTTGTATTAGAATTACAAAACTGCAAGATATTTTTAAATTAATCTATGTACCTGTATATCTTTACGCATAAGAATCCTGTACTCTTTTTAAAATTAAAGGTTATTAAATAGTTATAATGTATTAGAAGTTTTAAATATTAAAGCTGTTAAAGGTGAATAAAAAAGGTTAAGTGTTTTATATTAGGCCTATAAAAATTACAAAAATTATAAAATTGTATAATAATTATATATATAATTGAAGGGCTAAGTTGATGAAGGAGGTATGTAACAAAAACAAGTTTAGAAGATATGAGCTCTCAAAGATTTTACCTTACTACTTTATTTTTGTATGATATTATTCCATTTACTTTGATGTAAGTATATCTACTATGGGTATTTTGGGTCTTTTTTTATTAAAACTGTGTTTAATCTGGCTATATTTAATATTAAAAAAATATTTTTTTTTTACATACCTCGTTCTTCCATTAACAATGGAAGAAAATATTTAGGTATTTTCTTAGGTATAAATTCTTAGGTATTTTCAAATGATGTTTTAGGTATTAAAATTGAAACTAGTGATAAATTTAAATAACAAAATTATTAAAAATTACAAATTTGTGTACAAAATCTTTGTTCTTAAGAGTTTTTATTGCAATTCATTTAGAATGCATGTACCACCACCGGTGATGCTCAGGGATAAATTGGAGCTGCTCCCTCAGGTTTTTCAAGTTTTGGACTCTCCTTGTCTTGATCGAGCCTGTTTTTCTTTGCAGCCTACGAATAGAGACCTTCTTCTTCCAGTTTAGACACACAAGGAATAAAAAATGTTTACTTTTTCTGAATGGAGTAAATTTATCAAAACAAGTCTTGAACTGGTAATAGCCGTACTCATCAACAACACGGAGCCACTTTATATGGTCTATGAAATGTACTTGGCTGTTCCCCATATCTTTTTTTTCTGTTTTATAGTTTCATATTCGTCATCAAGGTATTAGTATCTCCAAAATGATATGTCATAATATCAAGTGACTTTATTCTTCCTACTGGATTTTACAATAATTTCCTTGTACTCCTCAGGAGAGTATATGTTCTGATATGTTTTCTTAAATTTTCTTTCTCAATACGGCCGAAATCTTTGTCAGAATCTAGGTATGTATGACCTAACCTCTGGGAATTTGTGGTCCATTGTTTTAAAATGACACTTGTGTACTAGATATCGGTAAAGACAAATTAAGAGGAAATTCTTATTTTGACCTGAACAAGAACAATATTTGATTACTTGCAGTCTCAGTTTTTTAATTACAGTTTCAGGCCCTAGGGCTAAATTCACTAAACTACCTCTCCCTCTAGAAGTCATAGCACTATTATATTAATCATGAACAAATGATATAATGGAGCTTACATTACGAATAAACCATCTAGATTCTTTCAACCTGGGCACAAAATAACGATCAGCTGTTTTTAGTGCATGAAGGAGGTATGTTACAGACTTGTTCAACATTGTTAATGGAAGATGGAGGTATGTGCATATGAGTGTTTCATACCTCTTTCTTCCTTGGTAATATTTCATCAGGTTTTTAATGTATGAAGGAGCTATGTTCCAAGACATAGAGGTACTACAACTGGAATAAGGAAGGTATGTGAACAAAAATTGTTTCATACCTCTTTCTTCCTCCAAGGCTTGGATTAATTTTGTAACATAAATTCTTTTTCCATTATACTTCAGAGTTCAGTGTGTAACATACCTCCTTCATCAAGTGTTTATTTCCTTTGCAAGGCGTCTAGGAGCGCTAGTGTCAGTGCCATATGTTAGTTTAACACATAACACTTTCATCCATGATGAAAAGTCAAATCTTGAAAAAATGTTACATAACTCCTTTTTTTCCACTTAGCCCATTCAATTATCAATTTATCTAAAAATTATTTATTTTGCTTAAATTTCCTTATATCCGAAGTGCAAAGTAACTATTAGTAACCATGGATGACAGCCAACAATATAATTTTATAGAAAACAGAACGGTAAAACGAAGACTCTTACCTCAATAGGCATGTGTTATTAAGAGATGTAGGAGCTTATTATAGGGAATATATATTATTGCTTGCTCCTGTCTTTTTTCGCTCAAAGGGTTGGCTGTCAACATTAAATCGTGATTCAAGAAGTGCCATTACATTATAGAGACCATGCTTGTAAATCTTTTAAATCTCCGGATCAGTTTTATATTATAGTAATTTGGCATAGACATCCATAATGTTCCAGGCATAGGTGAAATCTGTTAATGAAAACCGATATGTAAACAGCAAGATGTACCAATTTTGAGTATTATACCTTACTTCCCTTTTACAGTACACCGACTAAAATGTGGCTTATAAAGAGCCGTCTTCCTGCACTTTTAGGAAAGATCAAGATTAATAATGTCCACCATGTAACATACAACGTTTCCTTTATAATGAAAAGTTTCATTACATATAATGTCTTACAGCAATATCCGATAGGTAAAAAAACCCTCAATGTAACTTATTGTGCAGACACATTACTGTGATTTTAGGCCAGTCTGAGAAAGATCCAGGGACCATTGTAACCACTTTGAGGAAGTGGGTATAAAGTGAATATCCACTAGCTTTCTCCTTTACGATTAACTGAATAAAATATATTTAACCACGCTTGTAATGGTTATTAAATAATTTATATATAGAAAAACTTTTACAAAAATCTTCTATCGAAATGTATAATTTTACAATACTTAACAAAGTGCTAGCACGGAAAAAATTAAAATAAGCTCTTTATATTAAAGTACATAATGCTGTTATTTAAAAAATAATTATTATTACGAACTTAATTTTTTCCCACAAATTCCAATATTAGTATTTTTGTGCATGATACATAATTTGTATAGTCACATTTAGTTATTGATTAAGGTAAACTACCCAAAAAATTATCGTGTTATAAAGAAGCAAATACTATCAATTTATTACGGTCCCCTGTAGCAACAATTCTGTTAAAAGCTTTTCACAATAGGCGGACTCTTATCCCTAGATATGTCTTCGGATATCAACAAATCCATTTAAACACAATAAATCCAAAGATGAAATAGATTTCATTTTGTTGTTACTTCGGTGCTCACTCCTTACAAAAACAGTTCCTAAGAATATAATTATATTGAACCTAAAAATGTTTACCCCACATATATTTCTAGATAAAATTCTTGTTTTTGAAGATAATTATATATTAGCAGTGCAATCTGTATTGTAACTAAATTAACGAAGTTCACGTAATTTTACAATGAAGATCTCCAGAGACTTCAAGTATAACTTTAAAAATATGTCCAAAATAACAAATAATTTAAGGTGACTGTAACATATTCTTAAAACTGTTCTTATTACTAAAAATATTCAAATAACGTAAGGAGCAAACATGATATTTTTGTAATTACATTTCCCAATACCTACAAAAACTATCTTATAATCATTCCAAACTATATAAAAATAATAACCTTTTTACTTTTCGCTTACCCGTCGTTTCAGCAATAACTAATCACAATAGAACAATTAGTGGGAGTAGATTTCCCCGACCGTTTATATAGAAAAAAAATCGTGCTATATTTTATGTTTCAATCTGTTAGAAACACATCCAGGCTAGAGGTGGACGTAAACGATAGCTTTAACTCATGAAATTCACAACTATTTTTATTCAGAATCAAACACAATGGGTCTTTCTAAGCGCACATGGGTTATTAGCTGATAATTGCGTATTAGTACAAATCTATTGTACATATAATACATTTATTGCGAGATACCTTATGCTTTAAAGAGAGAAGGATCATGAAGATGTAGTCTGATTGGAAATGCTATTGAGCACTGATATAAAACACACACTTACATGAACAAAATGGGGTGGCGGGTGGGGGGGGGGGGGGGGGGGGGGGGGAGGGAGGGCTAAGAGTATTTGCCACATAAAAGAGTAATTAAAAACTTACAAATTACAAGTACTATTAGGTTAGCGTCCCTTGGACATTTTGTGATAGCTGCATTTTTTACAATGGTTTTAAGCAAGAACAGAGGAATGAGCACCTAAAATGCCTCAACGAGAGCCATTTTTCCAACGTGATACTGAGGTCTTAAATGCCAAACTAGGTAATGTAAATGAATATTTTCGTTCATTTGGGACAATGAGAGGCAAGACACAGGGCTTATGACACTGGAAATATCTATAAGAACGAAATGAAAAATTGCAAGAAGGTGGGAAAGGTAGAGTCCCTTTTGTAATTGATGTAGGTTCTGAAAAACCTTTCATATGTTTAAATATTGTCTCTGTCCTTGAATCGTGTGTTGTTAACGCAAGCTAAATTTGACAACAGTAAATACCATTTTACTGGAAGTTAATTTAAACGACTTTGTAGTAGGACAGTTTATTTATTGCGAAAGTAAAGCTTCCTTAGTGGCTACTTGCTTACATGTAAATTTTATGTATCTAGGCAACCATGGTAAACTATTTCTATTGGCAAGAGGAGAAAATATCTTAGAAACCGTAAGTAGAAAATAGATATACAAAGACCTAATAGGAAATGTTTTAACACTCTTAGTGGGTTTGCGATGAGACCTGCACTTAAAATATTCTTGATCAGGCACCAACTTTAGACTGTGATGTCCAAATTAATTATTAATTAACTTGAAAATATATAACAATGCAAATATATGTTTTTTTTTTTAAAAAAATAAATTTAAAAAAAAAAAATTTTTATATTATACAGTTATATTAAATATAAAAATTAACAAATCCATACACATATAAAAAATACAAATCGAGAGCTTAGGCATCCAATTAATATATAAACTTTTGTAATATCTTTTTTTGCATATATTTCAAAGACATGGTATTCCAATTGGCTTAAATATGGTAAAGTTTATAGAACATAACTTTTAAAATTTAGAAGTTCGAAAGAAACCCTTACTGTTTTATAACATACATTTAACTAAA
>NW_025784623.1:0-22918 GCF_021130785.1 Homalodisca vitripennis
ATATTGGATACTCGTTTGAAAAAACTTGCATTTATCTCGGTTCATCTTTAAGTTATTGTTTTTTAATCGTTCTAGAACTTTACGTAATCTAGCCAATAATTCTTCAGCTGTTTTACCCTGAACGATAATATCGTCAAAGAAACATTGTACACCAGAAAGTCCTGCAAGGTTTTGTCCATGAATTGTTGCCAGAGAGATGGTGCTACCTTCACCCCAAACATCAAACGATTTACTTTGTACATACCTTTATGGGTGCTGAGTGTCTGCATGTGTGCACTTTCTTCGTCCATTTTCATGTGGAGGTAAGCATTAGAAATATCCAAGGTACAAAATAATTTTCCTCCGTTCA
Source organism: Homalodisca vitripennis (assembly GCF_021130785.1). Lineage (NCBI taxonomy): Eukaryota > Metazoa > Arthropoda > Insecta > Hemiptera > Cicadellidae > Homalodisca > Homalodisca vitripennis. The sequence continues at coordinate 350 of NW_025784623.1, forward strand.
TTTGAGAGAAGATTTCTTCAATCCTGGGTAATGGATGGTTTTCGTCTTTGATCACTTTGTTTAAAGTCACTTTATAGTCAGCACAAATCCGTGTTTGACCGTTCGGCTTGACAACAGGTACGATGGGTGTTCCCCAGTCTGAATGATCTACTTTTGTTATGATTCCACATTTTTTCTAGTCTCGTAAGTTCATTTTCTACTTTACTTCTTAGGGAAAACGGTACTTGTCTTGGTTTTACAAATATTGGCGTCGCGCCATCAGTAAGTCTAAAATGTCCCAGATATTCAGGTATAACACCAATTTTTCCCATCAAATAAGTCACTAAATTCACTTAACAAGCTTCCTAGATTTGAAGTCTGACTCGTTGTAAGACTTTTAATCTCACCCCAATCTAATTTAACTTCTCTCAACCAGTCCCTTCCGAATATGGCGTCAACGTTTTGATCAATTAGGTAAAGTTTTCCAACAAACTTCTGAGTCTTGTACGTGCATTTAACAAATGTTACTCCTTTCGGTTTTATGGTTTCTCCTGTATAAGTTCGAAGTTCAATGTTAGTAGAAAATATTTTCTGTGGGATGGCAAGCTTTTTAAACTCGTTGTAAGACATTGTACTAAGAGCTGCACCAGTGTCTAATTCCATGGGTAATGTCCTGCCTTCGATGTTGATGTTAACCATAAATTTGTCATTATTTCTGTCACTAATTACATTAATCTCATATTCATTCTCACTATTCAAGTCACTTTTGTTTTCAGTTTGATGTTGTCCAGGTTTCATTTGTAATTGAGATTTACTTTGCAAACAAACACTAGCTATGTGTCCAACTTTTCCACATTTTCGACAAGTTGCATCTATGAATCTGCAGCTATTAGCACGATGGGAGGGTGAACCACAACGATAGCATTTTCCTTTGAGCTTTTCAATGGCTTAATTTGTTGAACGTGGACTAAGTAGAGGTTTTGGCCGAGGTGAGACTCTCTTAGATATGTTTTCTTTATTTGAATGTCTTTGCTGAACCTGATTTAATTCAATGTGTTCAGTACGTGTTCGGCTAACAGTCATACTTTCTGCTTTGGCAAGCTCTATAGCCGAAGCTATGTTCACAATGTCCTGATAGGTGTGTTTCTCGCGGTCTTGGAGTAATTTAGTCCGAATATCTATGTCTTTCAATCCACGAATAAACTGTAACTTGAGAAATAAGTCTGCAACTGATTTACCGCAACCACAATTGAAGTTACAGTTAATTGTCATCTTCTTGAGAGCCACCAAGAATTCACTAACTGATTCATGTTCTTGTTGAGTCCGTGAAATGAATTTATGCTGCAAGGCCCACTGGCTTGGTTGCGGGTCGATAAAATCCTTAAGAAGCTGTACTAACTCGTCGTAATCTTTATCTAACGGGTCGTTGGGAGCACAAATATCGTACAGTTGTTGGTGCAGTTGGGGAGTGAGAGCATGTAGCAATGTGTAAACTTTAGTTTTATCATCAGCTCTTTGATTCTTTAGTTGTAAAAACACTTCTAATCTTCTCACAAAATTTGAAATGGTTTCATCAGGGTGGTAGGGATTGAAATTTATATTCCCCGAAGTGTAGTTTGAAACCGTACAAACAGCTTCACTTGGAGATGAAGTAGATGTAATGTTTGTGTCTTTGAGATTGTGTACCATTTCTTATAATTTTGTTGTAAGGTTTAAATACTCATCCTCCACATTACATCTGTATTCTATTTCATGTTCTAAATAGTTTTCATCTGTCAAACAATCAATGCCATTCTGAACCTGCTTGTAACGTTCCCAGTATTCAGTCACAGCCTTGATTTTTATATTTAGTTCGGTTAATGTAGGGTTACCTTCAGCAAGTCTTTTGCCCTTTGAAAATTGGCCCTTAATAATAGATCGAGCTTTTTTTAGTTTTTGTAACTCTTCTTCTTCTTTAGTCATTTCTCCTTCTTTTTACCTCGTCGCCACTATTAAATTACTAAACTTATAAAAATAAGAAATAAACTGTAATCTGCCATAACATTGAATTGTATTTTCAGAACCACATTTTTTAAAACATAAACAAAAAACATCTGATGGATTAATTATAAAAGGCAAAATTAAATCAATCATATGTATCAATAACTCAGAGCGTATTCAGGGGTTTGACGATCCTCCTATCTGTGGACGTCTGTGCCTGGAGGTTCTACGACGAGATTCAGCTGGTGAGGACTGGGAACATATTCTTCGTAGTATAAGAAACAATAAAAATGCATGGAAACCATGGTTTTATTTTCAACAGATTTGGAGACGAAATTGAAATTGGATCAATACCAACTCAACCCAATTCAGACCCTTCTCCTGACGAGATAATTGAGCTTGCAAGTGATGTATCAAAAGTCTCACAAGATTTATCCGAAGTCAAGAAATTATTGGAATCACATTTGGTAAAATCGGAAAAAAAAATAAATGCGATCGAGATTGTCCCCACTAGTACCGTAAATGGTGAAAAGATATGGGGCAGCTTCCTACTGAAAAACCACCAGAGAATTGGTCAAGTGAGCAAAGCAGTGGAGCCATATGATGTGGTTGTCAAAGTTCAATTGAGTGAATTAGAAGGCAAGATATACATCATGCAGAAAAAATTCAACAACGAAATAAAAAATATATGGAAAGAGGTTTTGAAGACTTCCATGATGGTAGCAACTTCATCTAAAACTTGTATTGAATTATAAGTATATAAAAAAACTGCAATCATGCCATTACTCAAACTAACTGGAACTGAGTCTGTACTGACTCTCCATCTAGAACACCCCATCCACTTGGATCCAAACGCAGAGTATTATATGGCTCTTGTTGGATTTTACTCTGAGAACAACATATACAACTTGTTGCAACATGCAAAAGTCTATTTTTGGGAAATACATTTCATTCCGAAACCACTGATACTTCAATGCGGTTACTGGACCATTGAAAAAACTTGAAAATAGTTTCAGAGATTACATACAATCGTTGAATCTTAGTGTAAATTCTAACGATTTTAAGATCTTTAAGGATGGTGACAAAATATCAATTAATTTCTCCAATTAAATTCTACTTGGATAAAACCGTTAGTGATCTCTTAGGTTTTGAAAAATCGGATGCAACAAACTTACAAAAAGAATCGTCTTACTTCAACTCAAATGAAAATGTAATTGCATCGAATCCACCGAATCTCAGAGCCGTTGATGTCATCGAGATACACTGCAATATTGTCAACAACAGTCTTGTCAATCATGATGTTCACTCTCACAAACATTTGGAGACAGCAATCCTCTACTCCTTTTCCCCTAATGTACCAAAACGGCGGCTACAAAATATTCTTCATTTCACCCTCAAGTAAAACACTACTACATACCTCTTCGGAGACGCGGTTTTTTTTTTTTTTCTTACGAAAGCTTCAAAAGATCAACATTCACACTTGTAGACCAAAACAACCAACTGCTTTCCAGATACAACCATGTAAACGCCTAACTTCCGTACTATTTTTAGATCTGATCAGTTAAATCACAAACACATTAATACTCTCAACTGGTGGGTAAAATATAACAACAACGACGTGGTAGATTGTGTGGTATGAATGTGGTGGTCGTTGGCAGGGGGACAGCGAAGAAATGGATTGAAAAGGCGTGGTGTGATTCGAGCGGCCGCGGGGGACGCGCGTGGTTATTCTGACTACCTGCTACTCACAACTCTTATAGTCGCTTCTACTAAACGTTTTTTTGTCCCCCCTGATTTCGGTCTCACACGGTTTGTCCCTAGAAGATGAACCGGTTTTTACGGGTGCGTTGTCCCAGGAACGTCCAAAGTGTATGACTTATATTCAGTATATGTCCCATTCAGATATGCATCCGGATTATGGGATCTTTTGCTTTTTTTCTATTGTCACGTTAGTTTTTAGCCGATTAATTCGAAATACTTTAATATATATACAATTTTCATATGCCTTGCTTTTTTTTAGTTTTGGACAAAAAAAAACTGTCTGGGAATATATTTGTTCTGTACTTAATGGGTACTGAATTTAAAAAAAACTCCACGGCAAAACTGAGGCAGTATTTTATATCAAGTAGCTAGCCTCAGGAACTTACGGTAAGATGAGCCAGATATGATGGAAGTCCGGTTGTTCATATTTTGAGGCATTAAAAAAATGTTGTATAACTAAATCATCATAGTATTGGGTCCGTTAATTACTGAAGATTTTTAGTGTTTTGTATTAATTAAAAATATAATCTTGAAGGGTGGTGCCCTGATAGTTTGAAATAACATTGCATGGATAACCGAGTGACTATTCACAATAGAAGGCATCATTTTTATGACTGCTGTTGTCTGTAATTTTAGCTCAATATAAAAAAGATTTTAAGTAGATTCCGTAATTTACGTAGAAACAAAATATTTTAATAACTGCTACATAACTATCACTATTAGATCTTGCAATTCTCTTTTGTGTTCATTCAGTAAAGATTACTAATACAGGTAAACGTTTTAAATAAGTAGTAGTCTATGTTTCAAAATGTTTATTTTTACATTAATTTTTCAATAACAATTTACACCTGAGTCAATCGTTCCCTTAGACCCCTTTAAGTGAAGTTTGGGACGGACGGCCCAGCTGTTTTTTTCAGAAAAACTCTTTTTTACTTGATATACTGATAAGGAAAAGTAAAAATGAAACCTTGAATTTTTATAGAAATTTATTTCAGGCAGGTTTTAAGTATTATTTGTAGTAGAATAATTTGTATATAGTTCTAGCAACATTTTTGGAATCTGCTACTAATTAAAAGTGTTCCAATAAATATAGTTTTTCTATTAATTTTATAAAAATTATTAACAAGAGCTGGTAGTAGGTTTGCCTACTTAGGTCCTAGTACCTTGTACGATTTTAGGTATACATGATCTATAACGTGTGAAGTAAATTATAATAGTTTGAGTTTGCGATATGAATTTAGTATTTAAATAACTGACTGGAGACTAGTCACAATGTTGTGGTTTCCAGGGCGAACGTCCTGCTGTCGTCTAACCATGCTAACGTCCACAGTGGTTGTGGTTAGTAGCCGCCTGCTGGGCCTGCAGCGACTCTTTACTCTTACTAACCTTGTATTTGTTTTTTAAGTTAATGTCTGTCATACAAATGTGTTTACTCGTAAAACTATCATCGTGGTTATATTTAAACTTTGGAAAGTTTTAATGTTAATGTTGGGAGAGATACTGTAATATTACGAATTACTGAGGCCCATTATCAGTACTTTACTTTCCAAGATTTTTCAAAATGTTTTTCTGTAACAAAACTAGCTTTAATATATTTTTTTGTTCATGGTTTTAGGAGTAAAGTCATACGTTAATATGCAATAAATAATGTAATATAAAGCATGCATTTGCCCTGAATAGTCAGTTGGCTATCAAACATTTGCTGATCCTTAGACAGAATCACCAGATAACAGCTCATGATTATAAAAACTAAGGAAGCTTTAAGTGATCAATGAATCATTCAGATTTTGGCGTTGATTGGTTGATTTACAAAGACGAGTCCCAACTTTTACTTCGGTTAAAATTCGATTTAGATTATTTTACTTCTTCAGTCGAGCCATTAAGACTGTGAATGGCCTCTGATTGAACTGTCCTGCAAGTATGCGGATTGCATGACGGCGCGGCGCTACGAGTACAGACCTCTAGATCGATTACGAAATAAAAATAGTGCCTGGGCTATTTAAGTGAGGCTGTCTACCTTTATGCATTAAAGAAGTGGTAAAACTGCCATAAATCGGAACGAGGAAAGTGTAAGAAATATGCAAAACCTAAATTGAAATTTATTATTTACAATAGTATATAAAAGTAAATACTCTATTCAAATATAAAATATTCGTATGTAACTTTAAATTTTGTATCAAAACGACACTACACATTATTGTACGGGGTTGGCACTCAAGATATTAATATCTGGCAGTACGGCAGTGTCGTACATCGCATAGTTTGGACTAGTATTAAAAAGTTTTCATTCATTCGTGTCGAGAAAGGGATATCCCATTTCATTATAGACTATGGGCTGTGTCCTCATTTTGTATATTTTGATGTAGATTAAATATGAGATGTAGTCAAAATCACTGTAAAAGATAGCCGTGCTTTCTATGACGTTTTATTATAAATTATACATCCTAATAATTTTACGTGTTTTCAAAGTGTGAATAAGATTAGTAAAGGACGAAAACAGACTTATATAATATTTATTAATTATTACTGTTAATACAATGTTTTATAATGAATTATAATCAATAAAACAGGTGAAAAATTAATTATACAAATTAGATAATGGAAACGTTTTGTTAACAGTAACAACATAGCTTTAATATGGAGATACCACTGTTAAAAACTTGAGCTAATAACTAGAATAGTAATATATTATTAATAATTACTTGTTCGGTCTTATCTGAAAGCAATTACGCTACACAGTTTTACTTTTTAAGAAAGATTTGTTTTATTTTAATACTATTTTAGTTCTTGTTCACAGTATATTATATGTATTATAATGTGAGGATAACAGGTGTTTGGATATTTTCTATCGTTATTTCTACAAAAATACGAATTCTTCAATACAAAAATGGACTGTCATTTGAAGTTTTTGTTGTGAGTGCATGTGTTGTTCTGTGTAGTGACATATTAAATTTCTTAGTTTAATCCAGTTTTAGCCTAATGTATGTAGTTGTGCTTTTGACGTAGTGTTTTTTGCAGTCGGTTATTCATGACTATGGTGATTACCGTCACATATTGATAAGTTATTAGTTTTAATATGTGCAATAAACAATTTTTCCGCCTGAAGAAGATAATGAATTCAAAATCTTTAAAACGTAGTAGTATTATATTTTTGTACGAATTACGTTTGAAAATAATTGAAGAGTCTTACTGGGAATTAAATTTTTCAAGTGGAAAAATCTAAATTCCTCACAATAACTGTCGCCGACTGTCGCTTGTAATTTGGTTTATGGGGGGGGGGCACCAATATTGCTATTGTGGATTACTACGACCATCTGCTACCCTTCAATGAGGAAAGGGAGCTTTTATATTTTACGTTCACTATCTTTGGACTAACTTGGAGGAAATGTCAAAATAAAATAATAAAGGTTTCCCAAATTTGCTGTTAGCGATGATTAAGAGTTATACAATTAGAGTGTTCTTCTTTATAGCCTAGCTATGACATCAGACCCTCTAGCTACGAAATTTGTTGCAAATATAACAAATAGAGCACTCCCATTAAATAATTAAACATCAATGCAATCAATTATATAAAATAACTTATAAAAAACAAAGGGCAGATCTATTAAAATTATACTAATGGCTTAATTTTTGGATAACAAATATGACAGTGTAATATATATTTCAGGAAAAACAATACTATCTGTTCGACCATTTATGATGTGTACTGTATAAATAACACAGAAAGAGTTATGTTCGCTCAGTAGTAAAAGAATCCAACCGTAAGAAGCAACATTCAAACGAAGTCAATTAGTAGACGTGGAACACAATAGACCAACATTTACATACATGGTTAATTGTTAATGTAACGGAAATTCGCTTTAAATACATTATGAATGCATACTCAAAAGGAAATTTTTAAATATTTTATTATATTTTGACGTAGGGGATATGTGTTATAAAGGAAAGGAGGATTTTTACTCGCCTCAAATAAGGAAATAGTTTAATTTTGGTACATTTTTGAACACGGTTTCACATTACCTTTAAGGCCGTTCCAAGTGTTGGTGGCAAGCGAAGTGCTGCCCCCCCCCCCCCACATAAGTAGATATAGTAATAGAACTCTAACTTCTACATTAAAAAATACAATATTTTTCGATGGTTCTAATTTTTATTTATATTCCCCATCATGAAATAAGTATTAATATAATATGACTGCGTTGTTATGAAGTATACTACATTGCCATAACATCGCTGTGTTCCAGCTCCTAGGGAAGTTACCCCGGTCACCCTGCTTTTTTGGATGATTTTTTACTATCTTGCTTAGACGTTTTTGACACCACATTTTATTAACTTCACTTAAATAATCACAGAAAGTAATCAATACAAAGTTACAAAAATTTTAAGATTATTTAATGTGTTTTAAGGGAAGTTTGAAAATATCACACTTAATCTACACGAATTTTATAAATTAAGAGATCTAATGTCCTTTAACTTAGCGTTTATGATAATGTGTATTCCTCTGTTCCTGTATGGCAGTTAACATTCCACGTTTAAAGTGGAAAAAGAGCGTATGGATTTTAAAGTGTTACGAAGTATAATTTGATTAGACAATATATACTTTTGGCGTAAATTTTATTAGTCAAAGAATTATAATTTATAATACAGGTATAGTTTTTGACATGTAAAACCAAATAAGTTATTTATACTTATATTTTGTGTGGGATATCTTCGAATGATCAGTTTTTATGTTTAAATTGTTCAAAAGTATTTTCATTTTATAATAAAAGTTTCAGTTAACGGTGATATTTTGCCTCTTCTTTGATTTTAATAATCCAAGCCGATATCAATGATTATTTGAACGTCAACGTTAATTAGAAACTACGTAAAGTTCTAGCAAGTATTTAATCTTTCCACTATTTAAACATTTATATTTTCTTCCTTTTACCTCTCAAACTTTCCCATTTTAATAATAACTAAACAATAAACTAAAATTATTTTGATTTTATTATATTGCATTCAATCCTTTTTCCTTAGGAAAAATCTGACGCAATACCATTTTATCATGAGACACATTATTGTCCTAATAATGCTGAAAGAAAACGTAAAAAAAGGTTTTCCTTCTAAAACTAAGTGTATAAAACTAAACTAAAATCCAATCCTCAAACCAAAGTACACGAATTCGTTACTTGTACGTTTATGAGTTGTTGCTAACTAAAATATTATTTACATAGTCGGAATGTCGCATTCAACCCCAATTTCTGTTACGTATTTTCCTAAATCTTTTTCACGGTTTTTAGTTTTTTTAATTTTTTCCTCCATTGTTAAATGAGTGATATTAGTTTTCTTTTTTCTTTTAGTAGATCTTCCGCAGTTAATTCTTCATTTTACGTTTGCAATTTTCTTCCTTCAATAAGTATCTGCTCTGCTAGTGGAAGCACTATAAGATAAAAGATATTAGTTTATACACTTAACTTCTTGAAATAAGATACTTAAATTTATACAATTGAAGTTAAAAAGAATCTTCTAAAACACCTATTTCCACAACTGACGAGATATCATGTAAAAATAAAACACTCTAGGTTTTTAATTATAAAAAGCAGAGATCAGGGATCGGTACACTCTTCTTTACATAAATCTTCTGTATCTCTACATCACAGTTTCACGATAACTGTAAACATTGCTAAGATCAACAGAACTCCAATTCGTTAGACAAAAAGTCTAAATCACCTTTTCAAACTTTCTTCAAAGATTGACATGTCGCTTTCTATATTCAATACAGGTACCGTACTCATTTACAGAGATCTTAGCAATCATGATTAAATTTAAAGTTGTAAAAATTAACAAATGACAGAAAAGCTTAGTTTTTATCATCTCGAATATCAGATGAAAGATTTTCTACAACTCTTTCACGTAACGCACCAGTAACAAAGTCTCTTTCTTCCCAGAATAAAAGAATAAATCTTAACAATGGCCACGTTCAGCAACACATATTTGCCTAATTTTATTCCCCTTTTATTGGTTTTTTATGGGCTGGAATCATCAATAATTTGGTAATTCACCCCACTTCTACATTTAGTAAAGGTAAATTTGAAGCATGGCAACATTTTATCGCCTTAGTACGTTTTTGATAGCTTTTCAGATTGTTCCGGCTATTTGAAGAATTTAAGTTTTAATCAGTAACTGAAAATAATCTTATGATGTAGCTTGTTTTATTTCATTGTTTCTAACTCGATCGAAGACCAATAAACTGAAGAATTAAACCTATAACGACCATTATATTGCCCTATTGCTTAAAATTTGATGGTTCGGGTGATACAGTTTATGTTTTGTGCTCTTCGCTCATGAACAATGACATCAATTGGGTTCAATCTCATTAGTCAGGTCTTCATGCTGTTCGTCAGGTCAGGATTGACGTGTATGTACTCATGGTTGTTGTGGCAGTGACATCGCTTGGGTCTATTATATCCAGTCTCGACTTCCATGCAGTTTGTTAGTTAGCATTTCATTATTTTGAATTTTATTGGTAGTCCGTTAGGTCAAATTTTAGTACTTTAACGTCTTACGGTAGGTTTTTAAATAGTTTTAAACGTTTAGGGTTATACGCTTTTAATTAGCCTTTTATTCTTTCATAACATTATGATGAGTTTTTAACTTTTCTTTCATTGCAAGATTTGAATCCATTCATTACTGATTATTACTAATAAGAAATATAAATAAGTAGACTTTTGGGGGAAAAAAATCAGTAATACCTAATTAAATTTTAACTAAAAAATTCAACATGTTTGTGGCTTGGATTTTTTTAGGCAAAAATATCCAATTAACTTTTTCCCAATTAATAGTTTTTTTTTGTAAATTATTAATAAAACTGGCATGGCCCTATTACTAGTTTTAAGTTAAGTTTACTCAGCTCATTGATCAGTATTAGTATTATTATGACAATATTATGTATGACATCATAATCAATATCAATGTGGAAAAATTAATTACCATTACCACGTCCACTTGCACAGTCATCTCATGGCAAATACTCGGGGACTTGGCCATTGACCATTAAAATAATTTTAATAAATCAGATATATGTCCGAAAAATTCTCTATCAATTTTAATTGAACGTAAGTGACTACCCCTAGGCTGTTTCAGTACCAATGAAATATATAGCATATATGGAATACATACATAATATATATATATATATATATATATATATATATATATATATATATATAAATATATATATATATATATATTGTCCTATACTGTTAGGACGTTTATGTCCCAGGAAAGAAAACAACATCATCGTTCAAACACCACAGTGAAATTGTAAGTAATTGAAGAAAATACTCATATATTTAACCCAAACCATAAACTACGATTAATAACTAACACACTGTTCTAGTTATGATAATTTTTGTTTATTATACAGATGTTATGTATACATAACCACAACAATGACAGATTTTTTTCAACTACATGATCCCATTTAAGACTGTTAGGGCAACTGACACTAAAGAATGTTAGTTACCCTACCATGATATGACTAACAATATTTTCCTTTAGTGCTCACTATAACAACATTATATACAATATTGGTTATTTATTATTTCGAAAATATTTCGCCTAGTATGAGTCAAAGGGTTGTCAACTTAATACCAAAATCATATATAAACATTTTGAAATTTACATTACAGAAATTTTATTAACTGGCTAATTAGTAAAAGGCTCAGTACTTCATATAAGCGGCTAATTAATGTCGTATAATCATTTCCCTGTAACTGATATAATAAGTATACAAATTCAATATTTTGACAATATTTAATTAAAAGATTAGCTACAAAATATTTTATATTATATATATTTTCCTAATATTTGTAGCTAAAAGTAATCCAAGCAAAAGTATTCCAAGAGTAAAACAGAGAAGAGGGAATCACAAATTGATAATAATAACGTTCATGAATATTTTGACTATCAAACAAAGTAAAAGGGCTTATGAAGCAATTACGAGACAAAGCCCCAGAAACAATAATTTTCAAGACTTAAGATCGGCTTGGTCTCGGTTCCCTGAACTTCCTTTCATCAATAAGACTCTAAACAATCTTGACTTCTTCGAAAACAACTTTTTTATAATTTGTTTTTAAAGGTTTTTAACTGTAAATTAGAAATGAAACCTCTTTATTAAACCAATGTATTTGTATTATTTATTTTTATTATTTTGTAGTGTACTATATTTTATCAGTGCAAATTAACTAAACATAATTCAAAACGTTACCTATAGACAAACATTGCAATGGGTAACGCTAGAAAACAAACGTTGTATATCAGTTGGTACTTTTACAGTGTTGTTAATATCAAGTAAAAAACCAATAGAAACTATATGTGTTACTTAGTGATAGGGCAACCAGCAAAAATGTGTAAACGTTTAAAAGTCCCTTTTAGGTTTCGTGCCGACCCCAAGAGGAAGTTTAAGTGGATTGCGTAAAAGAGGATAAACGCTGTTGCATTTAAAAGGTTTCACTGACAGCGACTTGCCCTTAGGCGTTTCACTGACCTGTCAATCGACCCTCGCCGTACTCTCGTACATCGCGCGGAGACGTCAACTACTCCAGCTCTTGCCCTGATGTCAGCACAGGGGAGCGTCTCTTCACGTCTCTTCTGTCACCGCCGTACAGTTACAATGGAAAACACTAATTCGAGTATTAAGTATATAACAGTTGTCAAGGCTTTTTACGGCAATTGTAGCATGAATGCATAACGTAATATATTTTGTACGTATTCAGTTAGATTTACAACATTTTCAATTTAGTTACAAGGTGGGAGTGTCATACCAGGTTTCAATGAGGTTGCATACAATACTTCGAATTGCTTATTTCATTAGGGTAAATAAGGATACTTTGTCGCATCTTAAAATGTTATATGATTGTACTAAATTGGTTTGAAAAGTATTTATTGCGCCATTTTCTCATTGCCATCATGGTTACCTATAAAATATGTTTTAAACTTTTTTCACCAACTCTCACCCAAATCCAATGGTGTACCATGCTCCTTCATTGGAACTCGGGTTGCTTTCATTGGATGTTAACTTACAAACAAATGAAGTTTCACACTAAACAATAAGTCAACAGGTCAGTTAGTTCTCGAGGTATCGTGTGAAGGGACAGAGACATAAATAGTTTTTATTAAATCACACGAGTATAATAGGTTTTGCTAACGCTCAGCAAATAATTTAAATACAAAGTTTTGGAATAATTTGTGTATTTTAGGTTAATGTAATTACAAGTCAAGAGATAATTACATACATAATAACTGACGTAGGAAAATGAAATGTAAAAAGAAACAAAGGTCAGAACATCGAGCGGTCGAATGCAACATTAGGGAAATTGTAATTCCGAGTGATGTGCACACAGATTACTTTTCGGGTTTGAACTGCGTTACGGTTGACTTATATTGACTCCGCGTTACTCGTGTGAACTGATCATTTAACCGTCAGTTCAATTGGTTTCCATTTTTGAACTCTTGTATCAGTGAGTTTTAATTTGAGTCTCGATAAATTTACTCGAACCATGTAATAAAAATACTACCATTTGAAATTATTTAACCTTACACTAAATAATTAGTCATATTTAAACTTCATTTAGTTTTTTTCTGTCTGGTAACTACGTTTTTACGTTAACGCAAAATCTAAAGAATTTCATCTGTCGTTGTTTCAGTTGAGATGTCTTAAGCATACCTCATATTTTTCTACACACATTTAGTTTTTGATATATTTGAAAATACTGTAAACCATGTAAACATTATCATATAGATCGATTTATTGTATTTAAAAATGGTACAAAAGGCAATGTTCATTAAATCTACCCATTTTATGATAGTGTCGTTATATAGATAATTAGCCATTTAAACTTATTATATTAATTAATAATATGGGATAAAAACTAGACACAAATGGTAGGAGTGACACGAGTTTCATACACAAAGTATGTTTGGGCACATATGTTTTGCGAAAAAGAATATTTACTAAGTAATTCTTCATATAATATGCAATGATAATGTAGAAAGTATTAATAAATTATTTATCAATAAAAGGGAAACATAATAATGGACATTCTTTTATAAAAGTGTCTTATATCTCAGTGTTAAAATGAAGTAAATAATTAAACGTATTAATAATGTTTGTGTAATGTTATCAGAGTTACGAATTTATTAGGTTTAAACGTTAAACCTATTCAGTAACACTCAGCTTTGATTGTTGACACGTTAATTTTTAAATGTCATCTCTAAGTCACAGTTAATTTATATTTCTTAAAAACCTATTATAATTCTTATTTTTATCCGTCTAAAAAAATTAATACATGAGTTAATTGAAATGTCCATAATTATTTGTACAATAAGAAAATATCACTGTTGTGAATAATTTTTTGAAGTTCTTTAAAATTCAGTTTATAATAGCGTTGGGTAGAAGATAAATCGTTTTGAAATCCTTTAAGAACACCCAATAGGACTCACTAACGTTTACTTATTTAACTGTATTTCCGTTTTTTCTAAACTATGTCTAATATCTATGAAGGGTTAGGCATTAATGTCAACATTAGCCACTATGTTAGATAAGGACCAATATCCAAACAATAACATTTACGATAGATGTAAGCTTTAGAAATCGTTTGCTTATCAGTAAGGTACCGTTATCGTCTAATGAGAAATTTTTATATTTTATATTAACCACTGCATTAAAAAAACTAAAAAAAAACTAATAAATTATTTATCGTACTATCACTTAGTATAAAACCAAATTCAAAATTTTCCAATACATAATTTTTTATTTTGTGCAAGGCCTTTCTGAAATCAAAGATTCCATAATCAGGCACTTTAACAAATTTGTGAAGTGCTTGATGATGGAATTCTTTGATTCAGAAAGGACTTGCACAAAATAAAAATTATATATTGGAAAACGTTGAATTTGTTTTTACTAGTGATAGTACGATAAACCTTTTTTTCCAATGCTCCAAGATTCTACATTTTTAATAAATGATTGTTCATTTGTACTTTTGGAAAAAATCTACATTTACCTTGGCTTAATGTAAGTAATATCATAAAAAGTATATAAAAATGGTACAGTTTCATAAAATATAAATTATTATTTGTTTTTAATTCCCTGCTTAACGTATAATTTATGTTTATTTGTACACTTATACATAGCAAACTACTCTACACATTTAAATTAAATGGTTATAATTTGTAACCAATTATTGTAATTATTTTTTACTTATTCGACAAAATTGTTTATACTTATATTAATTTTTTATTTCATAAATGTATTAAATATTGTGCTATATAAAAAAAATTATCATTAGCCAAGAATCTCAAAAAGCATAAGTTAATGAAATATAATTAAAACCTGTTAATAAATATACAGTTATGGATTCAAAATTGCTACATTCAATTATTTCTCTGTTAGAGTAAGTATAATCAACTAAAAATATTCCTTTTTGAAACAAGATTTGTGGTAAAGATACTTTGGAATGGACTAGGTAGTAGCAATAAACCTCTTAAAGAAATTCACTCAGTGGAAGTATACTTTGCCGTATTCAGAAACGTGTATCGCTAAAGGTATAATGTAACATTCAGTGGATTGCGGTTCGTGCGCACTACTGAATTTATTTTTTATTTTCCTTAGTACTGAATTCTGATGGAATGATTATTCATTGCTTTATTATAAAAAATACCAGAATTGTTACCAAAAATAGTTAGTACGACTCATTTGAATTTTTTAGCTATATGATAAGAGAAATATTTTTATGAAAACCAAAAAAAGAAAAATACTTGGATTTGTTATTAAAAGTATATACAAAGGGACTCAATTTAAAACTAAGGACGCATAAAATAAAATACAATAAATATTTACATTTAATGAATTTTTAACAAATTATTTCGAGAGATTTGGACATTAAAGATTTCAAAGACATGTTAATTACAATTTTGTTACATTTTTTAAAGTAATTGAAACTATATTTCTATTTTGGTGTAATATACTCTGTTTTCTGTTTAGAGCTTTATTTAATTTTCAAGATTCCTCATTGTTCAATGTTTCATTTTTTTACAATATGTTTTAAAATAAAATAATATTTTGGTATGACCCGTATATAAAATATTTGTAATCTTAGATTTAGCTTACATAATACATCAGAATTAAAAAGCAGTATCATCCTGTCTACATATGCGATCATTTCATATCAATGTAAATATCTCAATTTTTCTTTTTCCTGTCCAAGATGATATCTCTAATAACCTTTGAAAACTGTAGTATTTATTAATCCTAAATTATTTGTAACCAAGGAAAACTTTTATACTTTGGTATAGCTACGGCTTTTACTTTCTGGAAAAGGTTATGCCCAATAATAACATACAGATACAACCTAAAATTCAAGTTACAGTTCTATATCAATCAAACATATTAGAAAACATCTTGAAATGGTTATAACACAAATATTAAGAATATTTAATTGTGTTTTAGTACAATTTGGGTTTTCAGCTAATTACTGTTTGGTTTAAATGTTATATCTCCTGGATTGTACGTAAAATACATGGAAAGTACTTCCATTCTTCCATCTTAGAAATGGTTGATCTAGTTTTTGTTGATAAATTTCTAGTCTTACTACATTTCAAAAGTCTTAGTAAAAAGACAATAAATAGACTAACCAGAAAACTTACTATTACCCCAGTTTCTTATGCTAGAAAGGACATTAGGATAACAAACTTGAACAAAATATTACTATCATACGTTGGTTGAAACTATTAGTTAGTGAGATTGAAGAAGTCTAAAATTACTGTAAAAGGGTTTTAAACTACTAAACAGTAAAAATCTTCAATTAAGTTAGGAATGGCTCTCAGTATTTTTTCTCTGCATAATACTCGTGAGAAATTTTTCTTAGCGAGCTGCCATAATTTAGTCGTATTTAAGTAGTAAAAGAAAATACAAATTTAAAAATTAATCAGGCTCGGAAGCTTATTATATTTCACGACATGGTTTGGTGGAATCAGTAGGGCCTAACTGTATAAGAAATAAATATTTAAGGTAATCATTTCATTTATATCAAAATTTTATTTCGAATAAGCATTACTTCATACTATGTACACAATCATACCATCCCAAAAATTACTAGGTCCACAAATTTGATAGACCGAGGATTACCTTAATGTGAATGCTTGGGGATTATCCTTATAAATATATTTATATATAATTACTATATATATATTATATATATATATATATAATATATTATATATATCCTTGAGATTTATTTACACTATTAAACCAAGGAATATATGTTTATAACAGCGATACATTTAATTTTTCATGTTTTTATGTAGAATATAGCATTCAAAATAATGATAGGTTTATGTAAAAAATTTCGTGAAATATCGATTGAGGTTTAGTGGGGAATGTTTTATGAAACTTATTATTTTGGAAATTTGTCAAGGGATATCGTTATATATTCTATTATCTATTATATATATATATATAGATATATATATATATTCCTTGGTTTAATAGTGTAAATAAATCTCATATTGTTGGACATCATGCTTGGAAACTTCCTTTTCTCCACAGGAATCACGTAAAGGCATTCTCAATAAGGCATGGTTGTTATTCACGAAATCTTTAGGTTCACTCGCTTAATTTTTTCAAGTATTAGTTTGTATACATATGAGCAATAAGATTTGAAAGGGTGAGTACGATTACCGCGGGAGTAGTTGAAAATTTTGAAAAAAAATTAGCCGTAAACTGACAAGAGTATATTGATTTAGATAATAGATTAGCTCATAATGCATATTAAGTTTTATGTTTGGATTGATCAAATGAATCGGATCACGACATTGATTTTCTTTGACGGGACGATAAGTTACAAACCGTTAGATTAATAATTAACCCCATGAATCTCCTGTAATCCTCGGAGAATTAAGTATGTAACAAGGCGCGTGAGAAGGTATGGGGTAAATAAATGTTTTTTTATACTTTTAACGTATAAAAAATTTGAAAATATGTTTTTAGTAAAAGAAATGTAGGTAAAATATTTGCTCAACCAGATTTGGACTAAAATCAAAATTGAAAACCTGGCATAAGATAACGTGTATGATATCAATTGGGAATTTCTAACATCAGATATAAGAAATTATTGTAGATATCTGGGCATTCAGACAATGTTCTACTATCAAAGTTCTGTGAGATGTCTTAAGTCAGTTTTGACGCATCAAGTATCGCTTAATTAGCTACATTATTCAACATAATGTGTTATTAGCAGAGGCCAAAAGAATAATGTTATATCATCATTTCTTTCATGAATATTTATAAAATCACGGTTTATGGAAGCTGTACCCATATATGGGATAAGAAAAGAGATTTGGGGTTCAAAATTGTGGAGATTTTTTTAAATTTTTTTAGTTCACCTCTTCGATGCTCACACAATTTATAGCAACCTTCGTGATGTCTTTTTTATAGATCTGGTGTGCTTAAGGAGTATGGTATTAGTGACCATGGGTTAATGAAAAATTTTCTGACAATTAAACATCACTGACATCAGGAGGATTCCTAGGGATAAGACTTCTTTGTGATTTATTTATATTATTTACGACTTTTACTATAGAGGATAAAACTTTTTTTGTGACATTTAAAAAACTGATGCTATATTCTATTTAATGCTACACTGAAATCTCATTAGCCTTGGATGTTACATATTAGATGGAATTAGATTAGTGTGGTGAAATAAAAGCTATACAACTACTTATGGAAAAAAATAGTGTGCGTACTTATAAACATTTATTTATTTCAAACATTAATAAGAAATCAATCAATAACGTATTAGGTTCAAAACTAAAACTTACGATAAAAAGCATTGCACAACCTCCATGAACCTATCTCTTATTTCTTGAGAAAACTAACAACGTGTTCAAAATTCTTACTGTAGCAAAACATAGCTGTCCCAATTTGATGAAGTCGTATCGGACCTCAATCATCCTCCACCCACTTGCCCAGGTTCCTAGACTTGGCGATCGGCCTCTGGGTGTAGGTTATCTATAATGCAAAGGGCCCACGTAGTTTACAAGGGTAGTTCGGAGTAGACCGTCTTGTTTATAGCCTTCAACCACCGATCTTACGACTGGGCTAGAAGGTTGACGGTCTAGTACTTGGGCTTGCAAGGTCTACCAAAACGGGAACGTGATGTCAACTTAACTAAATAATTACTTTTATATGTTTACGTTAATTGAGATTTAATGTTGATAGTATTTAGGAAAATTTTTCAAAATATTAAGTTTCATACAACTATTCTGCCCACTAAACTCTACTCACGCGATATTTCACATATTTTACATAAACCTATCATTATTTGAATTGCTGTATTTAAATAAAACAATGAAAATTAATGTATCGCTGTTATAAACATATTATCTAAAACTCACCTATTTTGTTGGTTTTTCCGGTGGTGTCCATGGTAATGGTGGACAATTTCCTAAAACATAAAAACATATATTACAGAAAGCTCATTGCAATATAATAAAAATATCATTCCTTAATTTATCAAATGTTTTTAAATTTCGGCTTCTTCTAAATAGTTTTCAATCTTTAAATGTTCAATTGCATTTTATCGGTACATAAAATGTTTTTCATATTTAAAAATTATTTGCGTAGTGAACATTTTATTTGTATTATTTGTATGGGTTCGTTAATAAAGTACTATTATTTATTATATTTCTTATAAAAAAATGTTTCTCTATAGATACGTTTGTATTTTACATAAAACGATATTTACCTATAAGTTTTCAGAGCATAAATAAATGAAATGTATCAATAAGTGTCAAGGATGTGTCGGGTCTTTTTTACTTGCGTGGGACTGGTTTTTATTAGTTCTATTTTGGTTTGAATTTTGTAGGCCCAAATTATAAATTCCTGTTCCAAATATAATTAGAGAAAACAACTTTCTCTCTCACAAGTGAAATACAAAATGGACGGAAACAGTTAACTATTGCAAATTTGGATAGGGCATTCTTGAGAGGAAATGTACACATATAGATTTTTCGTTATAGGAAGAGCCCTAACAAAAGATGGATCTGTTAGAAAATATAAAAGATTTTAGGATGAATCATACGCCCATGTCTGTTTGAAAGTGAAAATAATACTTGTTAAATGTGGTGTCGCCAGGGGATCTCGGTTTTACGTAGGGTGGGTAAAACGGGCTATGATTCATTCAAGCAGCCATTAGTAGGTGAATACTAGGATGATCTATAGGAGCTTTGTGTGGCATGGTGCGCCACCATTTCAAACCCTTGTTGGTGTTTTTTACCATTTGCTGTTATCCCGATTGTGAACATGCCGCACTCAGTTCGAGTTGTGGCCACCACTATCTGTGGTTGGCCATTCCAACACATTTGGTGTTTCATCGCATTAAAATTTAGTTGGGTCATAAAATCTCCAAAACCGTATGTTTTTTTTACACGGTTATTCGTTTTTGGATTTCTGTGCAAGTTAGTTTGATTAAAGGTTAGTAAGTATTATATAAACATATTTAAAGTTCTTATATACATACTTGATGTAGAATACAGATGTTTAAATATTTGTTAGGGTTTAATTTGTTTTCATTATTGGACTGAAATTTATAAACTGCGGTATAATGATCTTCTGATAACTGACCCCTGAAGATTCTTATTTCTTTAGGAATTTAAAAAATGTACACAGTACGAAAAATAAAAAAAAAGTATATCAAAAGTGTTAAAAGGGTTTATTATTGTATAGTAATTTTATATATTTTTTGAAGGCAAACATTCTCTAATATTAAAACTGCTGTTCTATTGATCAAAAAATTTACCTAAATTGCGGTCCCTTAAAAACTTGGAGGTTTACCTGTATAAATTATCCATTATCTAGACAATCTTTGTGATTTAAAGTGTAAGATGAATTGGAATAATACACAAAATATTAACTACTGTAAATTTTCTTCTATATAAAAATTATATTTCAATAAGTATTATAGGCGGGTTTATAAACCACTGAAACTTATGCAATGTAATAAAGTAAAATTTCATAGGGGCGTTGGGTGTATATTAAAGATGACTTTTTGGAGACTATTGGTTAGTTTATTGCATGTAATTAAAAACGTCAATTCTCACTTTGGTGTTCTAGAGCGAATTAAAGAAGCTTTGAATGTATTCTATGTGTTTTATTCAATTTTATAAAAACGTTTAAATATGTTTGGGTTAGGGGCAAACTATTACTGCTACGATAAAAAAGGATCCTTTAAGTGTGTTTTCAGCCAAATTTAGTTATTTAATACCAAAGTTTCAATGTATTTGTGAGGTTGGGCGGTTAAATGGAAATGCTAGGGGCAAAATTAAATGCCTTAGGGCGTCTTCGGGGCCTTTTATTCGTGTGATTAGTCACGGCACATTTGTGTGTGATCTGGGTGTGTTTAGTGAAAAGTAGTAGAGTTGAATTGCTAAAACTTATAAGGTAATGTTGGGTCCATTCGTTTCATTCCAAATCGTAAATATGTGGGAGATTACTTTAGTTAAAAAGATTGCTGAAGATGACAGAAACTTTGCATTTCCCTTTACTGTATGGGAATTGTAATTATAATAATTTAAATATTGAGTTATAAAAAACGCTTTAAATGGACTCTAATAATACAATGTGTTTTTGTGAATAAGCTGCGCCTAATATTCTTAATTTTAACTATTACTTAAGTGAAGTGTAAACTTTATGTAATCGTTACCTTAATTTATTTAATCGGTAAAAAATATTCAAACGCCAAAATTTTATCTGTATATAATACTATATTTATGAATCAACTAGTCCGGTCATCTTGTAGGAATGTACAGAATATGCAATTAGCTGCATCATTTCAAAATACATGGAGATTTACGACATCTCTATGCTCGGTAAGCTGTTGTAAATAGTTCACTGGAAAGGTTTAGAGGCCTGTTAGTTGAGAGCACCAGCTGCGCCCGCCCGATCCTCACGGCCACTCTGGGACTGGGCTGGTATTAATTTAATGCGGGGTGAGTTTTAAGCGTTGGGATCAGCGGACCAAAATTCCAGCATTTTACAGAGAATTTACCTCCGGTCTCGCTTAAATTTACTTTTGATTGGGCAAGATATAGTACCATTACATATATTCTCGAACACAATATGAAATATAACAATTATGTTTAAGCTTTATTTACAGAAAATTTTAAAGTAAGTGTTTAACACGTAACAAGTCATGTATTACAATTTTATTACCTATTATACGTTCGATTTTTACATTACGGAAAAAGGGTTAAATAAACAGACTTACTATACAACAAAACGTAGTCATAATAAGTAGAATGATTTCTTAAAATAGTTTAGAATTTAAAAATCAGTACATATATATATATATTTATTTATATATATATAAATATAAATTAGACATTTACAATAAGGAAACAGTCATGCCGAAAATTATGGAATGGACAATTTAATCAGTTCCATAAAAACCATTGTCATGTAATTATAAACGCCACAATCATGAGGAGATTGTAATTAGATCCTTTTGGTTAGTTAATACATAACCAAATCCACTGAATAGAAAATCCATAGTTATGGAGAATTTTGGACATAATTTGGCACCATTTCCATTGTACAGGTAATAACAATGAATGTAAACATTATAAATTAAGTTCAATATACAGGTAGTTAGAAACGGTTCCTCTATTTACACAGATTATCGAGTGATGTGTTTCTTCGTAGCGTAACAAGAATTTTTTTTTTTTTTTTTTTGTTTGTATTTTGGATGTATACAAATACTAGCTGCTTTGTAGTTGGACTGGGAGTAGGAATGGCAGTAGGCGGTATCACTAACTTTT
>NW_025784624.1:0-24030 GCF_021130785.1 Homalodisca vitripennis
ATCCAAAAGAGTATTTTGTAAAACATCTGTATTGCACAGTTCCTGGATATAAGCAGCACTAATTATCTATCAGTTTTTGGTGTAAGGCTGTATAATTTTTTTAATAAATAACCGTCTGTTTATTCCTTCTTTAAAACAAAAAGTCAGATTTAAATCTTCCTTCTGATCTATATCTGTATTCTCGTATACCATACATAAAATATGTGATGGCAGAATGTGTATACTGTAAGTGGGTGTAACAAAAGATATTCCACTGCCATGAGACCCATGCAGCAGTGTGAAACCACAAGTTGTACAAACTAATTATCAAAACTAACAATGCATATTTAGATTCAACATTTAATGTTTCATTACGAATCAGTCACCAAAGGAATTTTAGAGTTGGATTGTTTAATTAGATTCAGATTGTATTCAGCAGTTAGATCAATGCTCTATGTTATAGTTCCAGGATAGACATGTAATGCCGACGTGAGGCGACAGGTATGTTGAAATGGCGGACGTACCGTATCACCAGCTGAGTTAGTAAACTCACCGCCATCGCAGCAACGATTGTAGGACTGTAGGTCCACGACTAGTTTTGACGAGGGTGGCTGACGTCACTTTTCTGCAGGGTAGGACAGTTAGTCCACGCCGACAGCCGTGGACTAACTGTCCTACTTTTCAAAACTGATACTGGCCGTGCGATAATTTTTCTACCTGCGCTCAGTCTTCCTTATGTGGAAGAATGTGAGTGATACTTACACTACACACGCCCAGCGTACTGCTTAGGCCAGTAAATATAAACAACAACTTACTCAAACCAAAACTCAAGGTATCACATATGAAGTGGGTTGCTAATTGGGATTAAATTTGAACAAATTCCATACATAACTATATTACTATCTGAGTACATCCGCAATATTCTAATGGATGATAAACATCTACAGTAAGTTTGTTTTAATTATACCTTATCTTGGTCCATCGTTAGTATCAGGAGTAAGATATTTATTGAAAATTTAAATTTTAAAATAGGTATAACTCAATTAGGTAAATTTGTTGATTATTTGTACTAACAACGAACTTTATGTTTATTAAAAAACAACTTGCAGTACTGAAAATTTTACAAAAGGTTATGAAAACTAATTATGATCTCATATTAACAATTCTTATTTTTAAATTACCAATACATGGTTTAATTACAATTTACAAATAAATGCTTAATTGGATAGTAACACTAGATTAACCTAAACTTTTTGACTTACAAATTGAATATAATTCTGGAAGAAAATTACTTTACCGACGGGTACTGTTATTGAAGAAAATAATAACTTAAGTGGGACTATTGCCCAAAGTCCAGGTAGGTAATAAATTAAAACAACGTATATTACTCATACTTGTATATGTATTTATAACCAAAGTAAAGTTTTAAAAGGAGGAAGATTAACAATAAAATAATACTTTTCAACAGAAAATGTTATGAACATGAAGTTTATTGCATCTTTGTGTGTTTTATTATTGTTTAGCGCTAGAGTTTGTATGATATGCCTGGTACAGTAAATATTATACATCTATTTTAAGTAAAACTATACATTTACAAAGTTTAGAAACCTAGCTGAAAAAAATAAATACCTGTATACATTTTTCATGTAACATGTTCTGCTCAGTGAATTGCTTTGTTATTTGGTATTCACGGTTTTTCTATGAGATGTTTAATCCTGTCATAATATAAGTGCTAAACCACAAACATTTATGAGAATCCAAGTATTATCTCACAAAACTGAATTGATTTAAACAATTGTACTACAGCGAGGATAGTATTTAAAGGCATTTGACCTATTATATTTTAGTTGATGTTACATAGGTGAGATGACATGCCCCTTTCATATTACATGGGAAATGTTTATGTGGACATTAGATCCACTTAAAGTAAAATTAATTTTCTAAAGAAGGAAGTCCTTTAAGCATTGACGTATAAAATAAACGTACTTGCACATTATTTATTACTCTTCTGATATATATTTGTACAAAACAAGTGTAACAGATATATTTTGAAGGACAAAAAAAATATATATATATATATATAGTATATATATATATATATATATATATATATATATATAGCCTATATATATATATATATAATATACTTACATATAGTTATATAAGTTTTGAAAAGATTATTAATACATTGTCGGTGTAGTAAAAAGTTAAATAATTTATTTAAATAATAACAAATAATTTAAATAAATCAGAATGAGCAAAACATACGATTAGTCTCAAACACCATGTACGCATAGAAACAATGATAGGAAATTATTAATAAAATGTAAATATAAAAATTAATTTCTAAATTAATAATAATAATAGCAATAAAAAAGTAACATACAAAAATTCAATGACGATTAGCGCAGAAAAAAAACATATTTTGACCACAGCCTCTAAAATGGTATAAATTACAAACAAAATAAACTCCGAATACAATAATAGTAAGAAACTTACAAATATGAATGTTTTTAATAATATCTTATCGTAGAGCCAACAGCTCTCAGAAAACTGGGCAGGTCTCTCTTTCCAGAAACATAGTCTTGGCAAAGTCCCTGAAGCCTTCGCTGGTGTTTTTGGAGACTAGTCTTTGTAGTGGGCACATCTTGCGTCAAAGATAGAGATCTTGTTCTTTCCATTGCTTCATCCTTACGTATAGCTTCTAAGACGGTCCAGATTGGATGGATTTGTTCTGGTTTATTAGGCTGTTGAACCTATTGTTCCAGGACTCGCAAGCGTTATTGGTACGATGGTAGTTACCTAACGTGGCCTCGTGGACGTTCCACACTCTAGGAGAAAACAATGGAGAACTAGGGGTTTGTCCAACGGTTCCGCTTACATATGTGGTGTCAAAGTAATGGCAATAACTCCAAAAGCCTGAAAAGGAGCAGCTCCCCATAGAAACTCCATTCCCAACAGAACGTCCTTCATCGGCAAGAAAGCTAGACCGTTAATCATACCGCAGAAAAGTCGGATTTTGAGAATCTTCTTTGTAACTTTTCGTAAGACCGAGACGCTGAATTTGCCGCCATGTACTCTGGCATAAGTGGAAATAACAGCCTTTCACTGAAACGCTGGAACTAAAAACCTCCGATACAGCTGACATGGCTGCTAATTCAAAGTCGGTCATCACGACTTTAGGTCTTGCTGTGTTACCAAGACCTAACTCCAAGCACTTTATTAAAACAACTTGAAGAAGCTTTTTATACATTTCTGTCGTCTTCTCTGTCATTAGGGCATATACGCAAGTTGAAATAATATTGTTCTGCTCCCCACGGATTACATATATCTGTTTAAAAAGATTTGATGACATTTTAAACGTTCCATCCATAAACCAGGTGTGAGAATTTGTTAAGTTTTGTAACCCATTATCAGTTGAAAATATCAACAGTCGTTTGAGAAGAACCCGGACCCGAATCATGAGCTAGAAATCTTCTAGGTGACGTTTCCTCCAGTAGTTTTCCACTCTTCTGGTATATGCAAGTCTGCGACAACCTTCGGGATTGCCGGAAAGAGGTCTTTGCCGCTGTCTTCTTATATCCCTCTTTACACTTGATAACCTGCCGCAGTAAGCCTTTGCCATCATCAGATGATTGTAGCAGGGAGGTAGAGAGAACATCTACAGGTTTCACTTTGCTGCTGCAGGCCTGGTTTCGCATTTGTATCCTCATCCGTACAACCTCCTCTCCCGCAACGTTGGGTGGATGACAATGTTCAACACATACTTGCGGATTCGTGTACTGGCGAAAAAAAACAAAAAATTAAACAATTGTTTTATTACTGGTCCTCCCCCCTCCTATATGTGTAGTGAAACAAAAAAATACTACGTAGTTTAATTGTTTTTTTTTTTAAACTGTCCCCCTCCGGTATTTGTGAAAGACAGTAATATTTTGGATGTTACAAAAGTAACACATTTGTACTATAACTACTCAACAGACAACTACGGACACAGGAAAATATCTTGGACTGGAAGTAAATTGCTATGCCCAAAAGTAGTTACTTTTTGACCGAAGGTAGGGACGTTTCAGATCTATACAGGGTGTCCCACAAGTAACCCGACAAACTTCTCATGTGGTTTCCTCTTATCAAAAGATTTTTTGTTTTGTAAAATGAACTATAAATAACCCCGACCTGTATTTTTAAAATCTTGTTTCTCAACGTACAATGTATTAGGTAAATGTTTTGTAAACTATTTAGTTGAAGAGTTATAACATTAATCGATTTTTAAGACTCTTGGAGCAATTGGGGAAACCTATAAATATTAATAAATGTAAATGATACGTAACATTTATATTAATATTAAACGATTTGTTTTTACGAAGAACGTTCATTTCTTATTTTTCTTATGTGTTTATTTTTAAACATTATATTTGTAGTATTGTGTTTGTTTATTATTAGCCTATTTTATATTATTCTCTTCGGAATTATAATTCTCTAAAAGTTTTAGTTAGAAAGTTTTGCTTGTTTATTACCCATTTAATGGAAGTTGGATAATGTATTTAAATCTAAACAAAACATGTTTTTCGAGACCAAATATTGCATACTTTGTCTGATATCTCTGAAATGCGGTTGGTTTAACAGGTCTGGGGACGTATTTTATAGTTAATGCTATATAAAACCCAGTAAATTTAGCAATCTTTATGCCATAAAAACATCAGTTTCGCTTTATTTCCGTCCTTTCCTGAAAAATCACGCGAAATATATCTCGCTAGCCGCAACTCACTAACAAGGGCGTTTCCGGACCATACTCGTATGTTTATATGAACTATTTTTATTATTTCGATGAGAAGATTGTCCGATTACTCAGGGGACGTACATTATATTTAATCCACAATTTTTGTGGGTTACTCCAAGTGGTTATCTTTAATGTTACGGTAATGTATTTTAACGAAAAATTTATATAAAAACAATAATTATTGTTAAGTTTTATCACAGAAACATCAATTTAGTAAAATAATCGTGAAAAACCTTTTATGGTTGGGCGAATTATTTTGGTTTTAATTCCTAAAATTACCATTTGATTGGATATTTTATTATTTAAACAATTTCATAGTTACATATAAAATCGTATTTGTTTTCGTTTCTTTTGTCTTGGTTTTCAATCTATTAAATTACTATGTAAATGGATCTAGTTGCTTGCCTAAACATCCACGTTAGTGACGCTTTGTGACATTTCATGCGGTAAAAATCTGATAAAATATTAAAAGAGCATATTATTAATCAAATTAAACAGCAGCTGTTGCAGAAATGTCTTTGCAACTATTCTTACCAGTTATAAATACACAAATAATTTTAGTACAAGTTTATGATGTTGAAAAAACTTACTGTTATATCTTGAAATACACTAAAGCTACCTAACAGTTTTTAAAGCTTCAAAACTGGGTATTTTGTTTTATTGATTATACGGTACTACAGTGACTATAAAATTCAATATCTCAATTTTAATTTCATAAAGCACACGTTGTAATATAATGGCACGTAAAGAATAAAATGGTGCTTTAGGTTCAGGCTTGAACTGTATTATAATTTTCAATTCCTTGACTTGTACGTACTTTTGATAAGACACTCCCTCAATGTGGAAGAGTAAAACATAAACGTCCACTTGGGTAGAAATGTAAAGGGCCTATTAAGGTATGAAAATGATAAAAAAATAACTTGTGCTATTACCATGTTGTGAATTGATATTGCCTTTGTATAAAATAATGAGCGAAAGGCTTCCCCATTAGCTCATGTATTTATATTGTTGTACCAGTGTTAAATATTGAAAAATAATTAAAGCTTATCCATATAATTACGATGATAGAACATTGCGGCCGGCGAGATGCTGATGCGATAGAGTAGGCCTAATGTGTTGAATAAATAATGGGAGCTGAATTTTAGCTTCTCGTTTAACATGAGTTCACCTAGTCAATTCCTTTGAGAATGTTTTATAAATTTCATATTCTTCAAGCGTGTTTAATTTGCTTGCCTTTTTCGACACTGACGAAAAACATCCATATTTTTATTCAGCGGACAGACAGCCAGGTCGTTTAGCCAAAGATTTGAGACCAATTGCCCGAAACCCAAATTACATAAACAAACTTCTGCACTTTGTTCAACACTTGATGGATGAGAACCACACAATAACACAATAAACGGTGTCAGTTGTCCTGTCTTCTGTCGGCCGCGATGTTTCCGTCATGTGTTAATATTCGTGTGGTGATAGACCTAACCAATGTGTTTCTCGCACTATTTATTTATTCGTTGTGTCTGTACTGTGTTGAAGTGAATTACAAACTATGACGACTCTAAATGGATAACCCTCGCTTTTAATATAATATATTGGCACCGACACTAGAAAGTAACTTTTAAAAGTCGAAACTACAGTAGTGTGTGAATGACTACAGTTTTGAACTGTTTTGACGAAGATACGTAGTTATCAATCAATGTATGTTATTAGTCAATCCGCAGTTCAGGGCCATACAATATGAAAAATTAATTTATCCATATAGTTTTTAATCCTAATATTTCCAAACAAATGGTTTTTTAAGCATACTAAAGTAGCCTAAAGATAAAAACTGTAAACACAGACTGTTACGTTGCACTGTAAATATAAAACGCCTACACAACGTGTTATCGATTGTTGCTATTATTTCAAAAGGATATCACGTCATACCTGTATAAAACGATTAAAACAAATAAAGTTACATCTTACCATTTATAATTATTTTTAGGATAGTAAAATTCAGATTTTGAAACTAAAAAACATAAACCGTCACTTGGAAATGCTTAATATAAATAAATACAAAACATGTAGCGTTTACACAACATAAAAATACATTTCTATTTCAAATCAAGCTCCCAAATGTAGCAGATTTCCTAATTTTAATCTTTTTATTTCTGAATGTTTATAGTATTTAAATTGCACACCAAGCCCACAACTTCATGTATCGTGGTTAAATTTATTATTTTCAATGTTAAGTTTATTCCGAATTATTTTAATATCAACTATCAAATGTAGTTTTTTGAAAAAACTAATACCCTTATTTTTTTTAATGGCTATATATAACAAATTTTAATATTGAATCTAAATAGTTTCTCCGTAGAAAACAAAAATTGTTACTTTATTTATTAAATAGGTTAACTAAAAAGGAAATTGATGTAGTAACCTTATAACATCGTGGAAAAGCGTATTCGTTATGTAACTTTATTACTTATTTGTTAGAAGTAAATAACGTATTCCGTACTTCACAACGGTATATACATATTAACATACGATTAGCGTTATGTAGTATAATATTAGAGTAACAGAAATAAAATCATTTGTAGCTTTAATAATTAAATTTTTATTATTAATTTATAGCATTTTATCAATAAAATAACTTTCTTTGATACATGATATAAATCATAAGTAATTCAAAAATTAAAATTTTTTAATTGAAAAGTATACTGAATAAAAAATGTTTAAGACCGTTCATTGATGTGGTCAAGAATTCTATATCAGTATAAAAATTATTTGTTTTGTGTTAACTTAAAACCGAAAAAAATGAAATTTAACGTTCTTTTCTTCTAACTTTTTAATCTTTAAGAACATTTTTCATTATCAACGTTTTACAAAAGTCCTACAAAAGGAACATACGTATACAAGTACATTTAATTTGTCCAATGTAGTATTTCTCTTTATATTTTTCTAAGACTTTCAAAATAAAAAATTCTTCAAATTTTAAACTACACGTAAATTATTTGATTGTTATTGAGATGGATACCAAAATTCAAATTGTTGCATGTGTTTGCATATTTAACATATAACGATGTAAAATGTCGAAAACCTACATTTTTATATATGGTAAATTTACTGCAAAAATTCGTACAAAGAGCTGTAATTAGAATTTTAAAATAAGAGTAATGGATATGTACTTACCGGTTTTATACTCGTTGTAATGCTCCCGTTGCAAGAATAATTTCCTGTAATAAGAAACATCTCCAACGCACAACACTAACACCGTCTCTTCTTCTCTTGGAGTATTGATGTCCCCCGTAAAATAAATGTTCTGCTCCCCGTAACCCTACCACAGATTGTAAGGAGTCCATCCTGCTTTACGTTTGGACTCAGATTGACAAAATTAAGAAAATGGCCTGACTACTACTTATATGTTCTAGACAAGCCTCTCGCAAAGTGGTCTATACCTGGAATATTCGCATAATTTATATTTCCGTCACTTAGACTAACGTTGAGATTTATTTGTTCCTACGATCCAGGAAATATGTCTAAAAGTGTATACTTATAGCGATTGTAATTTATTCCTGGCTTAATTTATTTTTGTGCCTTAGTTGGCTTTGTTACCTTGTTTGCTCGATCAAGGAAATATGTATATATATATAAATATATATACACACACACAAAGATCTGAGAAGCCTATTTCTGTCAAAAAGATAACTAAGATGCGTTTTAGAACATTCTTTAAATTATATAGTAAAAGGTTATATAGTAAATGCTTCTTTGATATCAACTTTACAGTACTCACCAAACACTGCATACTCAATATTTGCTAAAGTGTACAATTAGAAGTAGATTTTTACCAAAACTTTTAATTTTATTATCTGTATATTTTTCTTACTATGTGTTCAACAGTGGTTTGCAAAAAAGGTTAAATAAGTAGTTGTTACAATCAAGCTGATTCTATGCTTTCAACATCAAATACAAATAAATTGAAAATAGTGGTAAAATAATTACACATATGATTGTGCTATCACAAAATAATATTTAAACAGAACAGTTTAACAAAACTGTTAACTAAAGTAAACAGACTCGTATTATGTAAAATTCTTGTTCTAATTGCCTGATTTTCGGTGCATTTTACGTTACTTTAATAGTTGTTTTAAAAGACCATTATAATCGTACAGCATTTCTTAAGTTATAAATTGTGTATTACTTAACAATACACTTAAGAAAATAAACCCGACTTTCATTTATGCATTTAGCTTTTTGTTTCAATCTTTCTGTAGGTGGTCTTCTTCTGTGGCGAGTCAGAAAGAAGTAGTAAAAATAAAGTAGTCTACTGAATAATATTTGTCCAGGTATAGAGTATAGATCTGGAGACAACCGTTCAAGGCCAGTAGAGTGAATACGGCGATCCCCTGTCAAACCCTCGTCAAAAAGAAACTCGTGAGTCGGACAGTAGGTCCACGGTCCCGCCCTGGGACCCACTGTCCCACCCCCTCCAGAAGCAGGTAAGAAATGCTTCCGGCAGTTTTACGACGTGGACCTACAGTCCGGTTTACCCGCAGCAAACATTTGTGCCTCCTATCTTATCGCCTTCCTGTTGACGCACACATCGCCTGTTGTTGACTCACTCACGGAGTGGCGAATTTCGTTGTTTGCGCAATATGCTCTATGTTTTGGTGTGTTGGATTCATTACTGCAGAACTATCAAGATTAACGAAATTGCCCCTAAAATACCCCTAATTGGTTGACGCTGTAAGTGACTGGGTGAGTTAGTAGTATTACAAAAATTGGTGCGTGATCTCTCTTTTATGGGCCCCTAAACCTAAAGTGCATTTTCCCGCTCCCTTAAACCTTGTTTGTGAGATTTGAGGAAATGTGTATAAAACGTTTTATTGACAAGAACAGATCCATAATTGGTTGAAACACATTTTTATTTAATTTGAAGTCCTTTGAAATAAATTAAATTGTTTCAATAGCCAAACGATGGGAAAGTTTATTGATACGTAATAAAATAGACGATATAAGTCACAACAAACTAACTTGTATTGCTTTCCTTTGACAAATATTCCCGAAAACTTCACAATGAAATAGCATTTTTTTATTATTTTACGTTGAAAGTAGTACAAGAATTCTAATTTACTTTAATTTTATAGTCGAGGGGTAAATCCCACTGTTAACAAATGACGTAACACTAATACAATCACTAAAACATTAAGCATTTGTATTAAGCCTTTGATCATTTCTTTTATGGATGGCAGACTTAAAGTGGTAACTTGTTAACCTGGTTCCGTCTAACTCTTGATTTTTTCGCTTCACCTACCTTGTTTCTGCTGCCTCAGCTCCACTAAAATTTGCACAACTAACTGCAGTGAATTTATATGTTGATCGGACTAGTTACGTAATTAACAATCTGCCCTGCAATAACCATTTTGATCATCAACCCTATTGTCGAAGCTAGGGCCCATCTTCGTTCCAGTTCTACCGTCCTCATCTCATTGTAACGTAAAACAAATCCGTCGCCATAGAGGAATCTCTGGTCGTCAAAAATCCACAGCCTTCTAGATCTGCACTGAGAGTACTGTGGAAAGAGTCGGGTCACTGGGGAGCCGAGTTTACACTTCGTTTCTTCCCATTATAAGCCTAATGTTTTTACCGTGGGTGGCGAATTGAGTAACTATTTACGGGAACGACAGCTCTTCTTATACCATGTACTACTTTCCTGCCCTGTTTTGTGGTCAAAGAAGTCCTTGATACCGAGGAGGGCGTCAGCTGCGATGTCCCCTGTCAACGATGGTTTCACAGGCCTTGTATTGCTATGAGCAAAACAGAGTATCAGCGGAGTTCTGGAAATACCAACGTAAAATGGAATTGCACCAGATCGGACTGTGTGAAATACTTCCAACCAACCACTCGCATTACTCACCTCCCAAATGTCATCGATACTGGGCAAACTTGATACTCTACCTAGACAAAGTCAATAATATTGATACCTTTTTCAAAAGATGTCGCGGATATAAAGAACGAAGTTTGCTACCATTTGTGGTCTGTCAGCACTATAACCACGAGTTGATCGAATCGAGGGCAGGGTATCCCTGCTTGAATCAAAAAGTAATAATTCATCCCCCTCCATAGATCTGGAAAACTAACATAGCAGAGCAAAATGAGCGCGCCCCGCGCCGTGCCCATAACATAATGGTCTACAAACTGGAAGAATCCTCAGTGGGTAATGCTGATGCCAGGAAGAAACATGATCTGGAACTTCGCCATTTTATATTTTTTTCACCCCTCATTCCTAATATCTCTAACAAAGGAATCAAAACTTTTCGAGTTGGCGGTAAAAAACCTGATCAACCTCGGCCTCTCAAAGTTTTGCTTGGCAGCAACTCTGAAGTAGTCACTGCAATGAAGAATTTTGCCGGATCTATCTGAGACCCAATTGAATCCACGATTTTCTTCAGTCAAGCTCTCCAGAGACAGAACTCCCCGTGAAGCCGCTCACCTTCATAACCTCAAAGCCGGAATTAAAGAAGCGCACCAGTGGCGAAAAGGATCTTACAATAAGGTTTTCCTAAACAAACATCCCCCAAATTGTTAAAAATTCAACAATCGAATAATACCCACCGCATCACCTCAACTGTTATTTCCAAAACATAATATGGCTTAAGAAGCAAAATTTCTGAACTCTCAATCAGTGCTAACAACTTCCTCCTACGATATTATCGCCCAGGTTGAAACGAATCTCTTACCTGACATAAACTCCTCAGAACTTGGTCTTTAACTGGTTTCAACTTTTTCAGATGTGATAGATCTTTAACCACGACCAATAAGATTAGCGGTGGTGGTACTCTCATAGCAGTACGCTATCAGCCTAGCAAGCAAACTTTGTCCCCATGCATGCCTGCTCCTGGGAATATATTTTTGTTACATGTACTTCTGGATCCCGTCACATCTTGCTGGGCTCGGTCTATATCCCCCCCAACCAGCGTGCCATCGTCTACTCTGACTTCTGTGACGTGACGGAGGATATCTTCTCCTCTTCAAATTTTGTGGATGACGTGCTTCTCTTCGGTGATTTTAACAAACTCGAAACGGACTGGGGTAAACTTGATTCTTTTGAAGGAGATTCCTCTTCCAGCTACTTATGCAACTTAGTTTCTACTCACAGCCTTTCCCAGATCAACAAAATCCGTAATCGCAGAGGCGTCTACCTGTACCTCATATTCTCCTCTACTCCTACGACTGCAGTTATCCGCGCTGACGACCTTCTTGTTGCCGAAGACACTCATCACCCCCCGCGCTCTCCTGCTCAATCCTGCTGCAGAAACCCTCATCCCTCGAGCAACGTCAGGATTGTACCAGACTTTAGAAAAATGCAACTTGGAACGCTATATTTCGTACTCTGCATAGTGTTAACTATTATTTTCCTCCTTCTCTACCTCATGTCGAATCGGCCTTCTCAGAGTTCTGCGACCCACCTTGGCTCTATTTATCTCAAAATACACCCCAACAAAAAGCTTCAAACCTCAGCCGTTCCTGGCTGGTTTACCGCAAAACTAAAATGGCTTGTCTTATGGAAGAAGACCGCCCATCGACTTCTCAAAACCTCAGGGAATCTTCATCACCGTGAACGTTTTCGCAATCTAATAAGTCAGTGCAAGTCTTTGGCCACCAAGTGTCATCGAGACTATCTAAAAAGAATTGAAGACAGTATTCATCATAACATAAAATCCTTTTGGTCTCACGTCAACGGACTTAAGAGTAGCCCCTTCCATGCTGCCCAAACTATCATTTGATGGAAGAGAGGCTGAGAGTGCTGCTGGAAAGTGTGAATTGTTCTCAAACTATTTTTTCCTCTGTTTTCACGAAGAGCCAGGTTTCCCTCACCTGTCTGGAACTTCTCCATCACAAAGTTTGTCGTCACTGCCTCGGATGTTCAACTCAAACTTGCTTCGCTTGAACCCTAATAAGGGAGCTGGTCCTGAAGTTATTCCTCCATGCGTTTCTGAAATACTGTGCCGCTGTTGGCTCCTCATCTGGCTATCTGGTTTTTCCTCCCTGCTCTCTCACTTGGAATCTTCCAATCAGCCCTCAAGCGTGGCTTTGTCGTTCCCATTTTTAAATCTGGCGATCGCTCAAACGTCCAAAACTATCGGCCCATTGTCATTCTCTCTGCTGTTGTCAAGGTGTACGAAAGCATTGTTTCTGGACTACCTCTATTTTCATCTCCCGAAATGTATCTCTTCCTCTCAACATGGCTTCCTGCGCTCACGCTCAACAGTAACTAACCTGATGGAGATTTCAAGAATACGTCATGGCTGCTTTTGGCAATGCCTCACCAAGTTGACTACTGCGTCTACCTTGATCTCCCCAAGGCCTTTGACAAGGTCAATCACAATATGCTTGTAGCCAAGCTTGCCGGATAAT
The DNA here is from genome assembly GCF_021130785.1 of Homalodisca vitripennis. Classification (NCBI taxonomy): domain Eukaryota; kingdom Metazoa; phylum Arthropoda; class Insecta; order Hemiptera; family Cicadellidae; genus Homalodisca; species Homalodisca vitripennis. The sequence continues at coordinate 13,151 of NW_025784624.1, forward strand.
GGTGTGGGGGCCCCCTGCTTGAGTGGTTTAACAGCTACTTGACCGACAGAACCCTTGTAGTCAAATATGACGGGTGCCTTTCTGCACCATTCAGTGTCCTATCTGGAGTCCCGCAAGGGTCCCACTTTGGTCCCTTGCTATTTAATCTGTTCATGAATGACATTGACAACATCATCCTTACCAAATATCTCATGTTTGCCGATGATATCAAGGTGTTTGGCTCGGTGTCATTGGCTCCTGATTTTGAGCGCCTCCAACTTTCTCTGACTAACATCGATGCCTGGGTGCAAGGAGAACTTCATGGAGCTAAGCGTTATGAAATGCGTCGTCATCTCCTACAAACGTGGTGCAGCTCCAGTCCACACGACTATGTCCCTCAATGGATCTACACTGAAGAGGGTGGACAAAGTACGCGATCTCGGAGTGACAATGACCATTAAAAGTATATTGTCCACATTACAGCCAAAGCAAGTTCTATGCTCGGGTTCATATTCCGATCGACTAGGGACTTCAACTCGCCTTTCACCTTGATCTATTATAGCTATCTGCTTATTTTTTGTATCCTAGTGCAGTTCAGTATCACATCATTACTGTGATTTTTTAACAACTGTACCCGTCTCTTTTACGTCTTGTCACTATCTATTAATTACCATTAAGGGGAATTCCCTACTGAAACTAGTAATTTTCTTCAAATTATTTTTAATAATTATTTTATGTACATTTTTAGGTTAATTTGGTCCTAGAACAATGTTTACCACTGTTCAAGTAAAAAAAAAAATTATCCATCCATATAGTTATTTTGGATTGTTATCAGTTTTTTTTTCTTCATAATACATAAGTTTTATAATGGTCTTATAACTTTTAAACTACTATACCATATTTAGTGCTTGACTGTCTCATCTTAAAGTGTTTAAAAAGTACCAACTTTTTGTGCATACTCATGTTTATTTCTTGAATAGTGTAAATGTTATGGCTTGACAAAAATATATTTTTATTTTCTTTTCTTGTCATAATTAAAAAATTTTATAAAATAATTTTGTATTTAACTTACAGTATTGTCCATGCACCGAAAAGTGGCAATATAGTATAAATAATATATGGTAAAATTTTCATTGCTCTATCTTATAAATAGTTCAAAAGTTATAAGAACATTTGTGTGAAATAAATCAAAATTTATAAGTTGCGGGAAACAGCGTTTGAAGTTTACACTAGTTATTTTGTAGCTGTAGAGGAAAATAACTTACCCCACAGGTACTTGTATTCAATGAATGGTATATTTATATATTGAAGACATATGTAGGTCTAGTAAACCACTAAACAAACACTATGAAAGGCCATATTTTTATGTATTATTTAAAAAAAAAAATGTGTAATACATTATGAAAAAGTCACTATTAGGTTGTAATAGCAGTTAGTGAACCCGTTGTTTCAGTTCAGAAACAGCCAGCACCATAAGTCATTTCCTTCATTTTGTTGATGTATTTCCTCTTCTTCAGCTTGTGCTAACCTCAACTTTCTTCTGTAGGCTTTCAATATTTTTTAGTTCTCGTGCACGCGAAAGCCGAAGTCTTTTACTGTCTAAATGTTTTGCTATTTTGGCCGCGTACCGCCCGGGCTTATACGCAGCAGCATTTTGGAAGCTAACACTAGTTTTCAAGTATCCAGTGTTGTAGATACTGATAGCTTCACAAACCCCCAATATCAATCTTCACTTTTGAGGTAAAAAATATTTTTCGGGCACTTGGTCCATTATTATGTTATGTAACGCTTCGTTTGCGTTGTTAGTCTTACCAGCTAGGCATCTTTCCAACAAACTGTCTGATGACAATCTTTGGTAAAGTGGCAACATTTTTCCTTACATTTGTCTTCGGTCAAAGGTGTCTTCACTGCAGTGTCATGTGATTCTGGTTCTGTGTTTTGGGCCTTAGTCTCTTTGATAGAAACACCAAGAATTCTCTCCGGTAGGACACTTGTTGTGTTGTGGATTTTGGTCTGTAGACATGCAATGTGAAAGTGTTGCAAAAATGGAATTTTTCATTTTGTTTACATCTCCCAGGTTTCTTAGTAATGCCATTTCGGTAGTACCGTGTTAGTTTTTTGATCACAGGCTCTGTCAAATTTCCTCGCCCTTTCCCACCCATTTTTTCGTGTGAACCAACATACTTTTTGACCAAATTTCTGAGCCCAGTACCAAGCCTTTTTGCTACATGGTTGAGACATTCAACCTTCTCAATTTGCACACCTTGTATGGATTAACAAACTCATTTAGGTGAGTTTTGGGTTTGCGCATCGCCATCTGAGCCCAATGTTGTATACCGGAAACCTAAAGATTCCGAGCGGGCCCAGAGCCTTTCAGCTGCGGTTATCTCCATGGCAGGGGAAGATCCAACATAGTTACATTGACACATAGGCTTATGAGCTTCAAACCATGCATCAAAAGCGTCCATGTTACCTTTAGTTTTAGCTTTCTGTAGCTGGCACCGCTTACAGTACTTGGACATAATTTCAAAGTCAATAACAAGCCCAGTTAGAACTTCAATGCAGCACCCAATTCCGTATTTAGAGGTAAACCCTCTCTCTTGCCAACTTCCGTCATAGCTTACTGTAATGTCAAGAATACTATTATCATCATTCAAGTCCCTATAGCATTTACGAACTTCGTTTCGAGCTTCAATGAGTGATTTATTTACTTCGTTTCTGTACACATCTCTAAGAGCTATTTATATGTTTGTTGTACGACAAAAACTGCATAGGCTTCATGTTCATAGCAACGCAAAAAACATTTCTAAAGCTCTGTGCCCTTTACCAATAGAAGAAAACGCCTTTACAGCCCTACGATTTACATCAAACGCTGGGCCGTTTTTGATTCCTTGGTCGATAGTCGATCCGATGTCTGAAAGAGAGTTTTGTTCCCGCAAGCTTGAGCAAACTAGACTAAAAGTGTGGGCAAAAACCTTTAGTAACTACTAGTTTTTACCTCCACATTGTCGTGAAAACATTTCTTTGCATGGAAAATGAAGAAAGCAAATCCATAAGTTTTTTAGAATCTACAAGAATATATATATTCAACACTATTGTTTTCAATATTTACTTCAATGCTTGTAACTATTGTACCAAAGCAAAAACCTGTAGGTTTAGAAGGCATACCTTGGTCCTTACACTGTTCATCACCTGAATCCACTTGTGCTAGGCCTAATCAAGTTTTCTGCATCACAACCCACATCACTTCTCTTGCTGGCTAAATCTAGGCCTAGGTTTATTTTCTCACTCCCACCTTAGGTTAGCTTTCTCTTTTATTTCTTTTTGATTGTAGTCTTTTATTTTTCTTTACTTTCACCATATTACACTCTACACTAGGTACACTACACTGAATAAACACTATAACCTCAAAACTAGTTCAACTGAAAACAATTGTAAACAAACAGGAATCAGCTGACAGATTACATAAACTGTTTGTAATAAGTTTTTTTTATTCTGCCAGTTACATAGATGAAAAAGAAAAAGTACTGTACTTAGATGATTAGCATAACTATATAAAAATAGATATAGTGAAAGTATTACTTTCTAAGATGAATAAGGAGCAAAATAAAATATTAGTAATGTTACATTAAGAGGCACCCACCCACAGCCTGGTTCTGGCTGAACGCTCCAAAAGTAGGTGTGCACACTCAGCTTCAAATATTTTTTTGTACAGTGATAAAAAGCTATATTATGCCATATGTTGTGTTTTTCTGATACCTTATAAGACATAGAACAAGAAAAAAAAATAAAATTTTTTAAAACTTTTTGGTCAATATTGGCCATTTTTCAGTAGGGAATCCCCTTAATCCATTTCTCATTCATATTATTTAGTCAATTACCTACTTTGCTTGCCTGAACTTCAAATCATTGTATAATGCCATCTGTTCACATATTGTCTATATCTATTGTAAAATGGTGTAATCTGTTGGGAAATAAATAAATAAATCATATGCTTTAGTCTAGTCCCCTGAGCCAATTTCCATTGTATAAGCAGACAACCTATTTTCCCGTAAAATGGAGAAATACATTTTCTTCTAAGAGAGAAATCAATCGTCAGCCGCGTTAGTTTTAGTGGATACCGGAACGGGAAGGGTACTTAAAGGATTAGAAATGTAAAAAAAATACATTTAATTTCTCAGGTCATACAGAGGCATAACCTACGTTTCTTATATTGACACATTTGAATAGAATTCAAAACTTTAAACAATAAGGTTACATTACATGAGTGTACGTAATACAGCGAGCTGAAGCCTACTATACGCCGCCTGTCTTAGCCAGGCAGATGGTCTCTATATGGTCAGCTGACACTGATTAACCTTAAATTACTTAATTACATCTGATGATTAACCGTGATTGTTGCCGGCCATGCAGCAATTAATTCTATTTCTACATTTTTTTGCTATGCACTCTGTATCATATGTGACGATTTAATTCTCTTCCTGACGTTATTAAAGGGAATAAACCATCTCGGCAATAATGCCAGTGGGTAGGGCTGGATTACTATTGCGTATTATTTTGATTTGCATCTTGGTTTTTCCTTTTATGAAACCACTATTCGTCTTATTATAGTGTACAGTGTGAGTGAAAAGTATGGATACACTCTTTTTAGTTTTTGATGGATAAATATGGAGGGATGGAACTGACGGGGAAATGACGTCAATAATAGAAGTATGCAGCAGATAAGGAGGAGAGTGGTGGAGATTTGTGCCACTGGTCTGCTATTAGTGGCTCTCCTAACTGTGTGGTGGGGGAGAGGTCCCCCCCGGCACGAGCCCTGCAAGGAGGAGAGTGGGGACAAAGCAGGCGGCCGCAGTGTTTCCAGAATCAAATACACTCGATCTTGCTAACTGTGCGCGTTTCTTGTGTGATGTGCGCGTGTAAACGGGGTCACTCCCATAGCTGACATAATTATTGTAGCTGAAAATTGCTGAGATATTGTAAGTTCTTTTCAAAATTTCTTAAACATTATAAAGTAATTTTTTGCATAACCTTACACAATGTATATAATTATTGTTAAAAGCCGATAATTCAATTACAGCAGGATTTTAGGAGCACTGGTCTGCATATATTTGTATATCAAATTTACATTTCGGAGATTTGAACAAAGCAAAAGTAAAATTTAAGGAAATTATCCGTGCTTGTTTTAAAAGCCAGCTGTTCTCAAAATATGAGTGTTATATCTTAAGAGTTATATTTCATATAAATTCATTTAGATATGTTTTTCTCTTAGCTTCTGTTACAATAAATTTAAGAGTCCACTGAATAGAGTTCTACGCATTTAGGCGTTTTACGATAAATTCAAGGAAAATTTCTCTTAATGTTTTTATAATTTTTAATAGTTTTCATTTCAGCAAGTCAATATTTCCATAAATAACCAGAAACAATATCAATTAGATGGAAGTACGTAAATGTTATCCTTAAATGAATATTCATTTAAATGAACCTGTACGAGAATAACTTACTTAGTAGAGAAACGATTCAAACATTTGAAAAAAGAAAGACAACCGGCTCTTATGTTTGGAATAAAAGAAATTAGGAATTAAGTCGAATGTTTCCGCTGGTATACTTATACTATTGAAAATTTTAGGAAAAGAAAGTATAATTTTATCAATAACCCTTAATAGTAGTAATGGTGTAACTTGTTCTCATCATGATTAATTACTAATAATTAGTTTAAGCAAATAGAAATCTATTCATTAAATAGTCAACTATCCTAAAATTGCAGCAGTCGGTTCATTCGCCGAGTGGTACCTCTGTCTAGGATGTGATAGAAGGTTTAGTTAAGCTTTACAAAATATAGTGTATCTCTAATGATGTGAGGGCTCACATTTTAAACAAAATCACTGCCTCGGGGATATATAAACTCAGAATCCGTAAGTATCTTCTCTATCGCCACAGTTGGATTTTCACCAGGAATTTGTATGATTTCTGATTTACAATGATTATAAAAGAAGCTCGAGAGACACAAAAAAATGCTGGTTTTCTGCATTTAAAGTATTTTTTTTCAAGAATTACTCAAAAGATCACCAATATTGCAACAGGTGCATCTATGAAAGATGGGAAATATTTCAAAAAACTTTTATTTCTCACTTAACATTAAGAGTTAATTTTTAGTATGTTTCCATAAAATAACATAATTTAATAAATAATTTATTTTAATTTAGTTTGTGTTCTGAATTTTGACAGCCTTCAAGATGAAAGTTACATATTTTAAATACACCAAGCTTCATTTGTTGTAATATTTTCGATTATGGTTTGTATTGTGAATTCAATGGTTTATGTTAATTTTTTATATTAATACGTTAAACATGTCATTATGACAAAATTGATTTAAAAATTTCACTATCCAGAAATTGAATTTATTAATTGATGTATTGGTTTTGCATTATGAAACTTCAGTGTTTGCTGAATCAATGTGGCATATTAACTGAACTGTGGATACTTAATATACATAATTACAGATAAAAAACTGTAGTTCTTATTAATAATCTTGTTAACCCACGTAGAGATGTGTTCTTTTCTGAAGAGATGAAATGTGTATAATAAGGGTAAGTAATGTAATTTTATATTTAAGAATTATTATGACTTGTCACTTCCATTGCATTCATTCATCTATTGCGGTCCGCAGGACAATAAATCCGCAGCAAGCCTATTTTTATCTCTTCTGGTTTTTAGGTTTGCTATATTTGTCATTAGGTTTTTGTTTAAAAGTTACAAATTTTTTCTGTTTTTATATTACGCTGCTGTTGGTAAATGAATAATTTACTTATTGTAAAACATTTGTGAATACACTTAAACGTCCCACGCTAAGGTTCATAAAGTGTTCATCATCATCACGTTTATCATCAGCAACATTCTCTGCTAGATTATTAGTGTTGATTATATGTTATATAATGGTTTATATGTTTGTGAGCAAGGAATACCCCGGGATTGGGGAACTGTTTAGAATACATTCAAGGGTCCACAGTGTAGCCTATATGCGCGGGGTTGATACTTCCCCCATTGAGGGTAGTATCAACCCGACCTTTAGTATTATAGACTACATATGCGGAGTGTTTCATTATAGAAATTGATTTTAAGAGAACACATTGTTGTATAATGCTAAATAAAACAGTTTGCTCTCAAACACTTGAGAACATTTTAAAAATACGTACATAGATATTTAAATACGGGGATTGGAAAAATCCATAGATCTTTTTCAAATTTAATAATTGTGTTACTCTAAGCTAAACACCATGCTTAGAACAACACTTTTATTCTTTTCTTCAAATTGGTAGGGAAATAGTAAAATGTGAGGCTTTACTTAATACAAGCATTTGTAAAGATAACACTTTTTTATAATTTATTTTCTAAACGAACCCAGGGTTATTACTATATGCAACACGATCATTGTCGATCAAATTTTGAACAATTCTTGTTATTTTATTATCATTTAAAAATAAATGTGATTGTCTTTTGCAAATTTATGATACATTTTGTGTTTTGAAATGTTTTCTAATGTATGTGTTTCTAAAACGCGTTGAATATAAGTCTTTTTTTTTCATTGTATCGGCTGTTCATAACAACTGTAACAATGTAAGTGTGTTGAGAGACTATCAATTACTTGAATAACACTTCTCGAATAGTCATCAAGAAATTTTATTTGCTGTAGCTAAATTGTTTCCACCAATGGGTTTAACAAACCACTACCTGGAGTTCTATTGGATTTAGGCAAACTCTGTGTAAAAAATTAATGAAAACCATTTTTAAAAAACTAGTTCCTTCACATTAGTATAAATGTTGTGGGAAAACCAAGTGTTTCTCATCAACAGTAATGGAGATAGAACATGACTACAAACAGGAGAAATCATAGCACACCACTGAGGGAGACGAAAAATATTTTTACTTTGAATTTCGCATGTGTTAAACTAATACATATTTATAATCCTAAGTAAAACAGGTAAAGAAAAACAAATACGTACCTCACTACCAGTGTTTGGAGGTCATGTTTTTGTCACGTCATGTATTTTTATGTAAATAGCTTTCCCATTAAAATTAATAACTACTAAACCGATGAGTTAAATTTTACCTACATGTAAAGCCTTGCAAACCAGATAGTTTCAGAGCTTGTAGACATTAAAGTTTACTATAGAGTTTAAATCAAGTTTATAAATTATAGGTCGTTTGTTCTACTTAGTAAATTTTGTTCTGTTTTTATGATGTGGTTAGCATAGTATCCTATGTCCGGTTTATACTAATAACGGAAGTATAAATTAGACTATAAATTGTATTAACCTTGGGGAAATTAAATTAAACATTTGATTATAAAGTCATTTAGTTTTAGTGAATAATTTTGTAAATTCCACAATTAATTAAAATACCGTATAACCAACAGCTGTGTATAATTTAGGGGGGGGGGGGGTACCAAAGTTATTACCTGGATCACAGTTATTTAAAAATATTTTACTAGAAAGGACCATCATTGTCAACAAATTAAGTATAATATTTAATGACTCGAAATTTGGAGGAGGTGGAGGGGGAAAAATTTCCAAAGTCATTAAATAAAATATTTAAATAAGTACTTATTAAAAGTCACTAAATAACTAATTTCTAAAAAAAGAACATTTTCATAACGGAAAATCTTATTGAAATACCGCCAACTTCTAATAAAAATAAATGTAATGAGTACCAAGATGTTATTACAAATTTACAAATTTTAATGATCTTCAAAACAAATAATCTTTCACCTGCAATTTCGTTGATCACTCAGCCCTGTTAGAAAACTGTAGAAACTAATCAAACTTAAACTAAAACCACTTCTTTAATTCTAGAAATAATCAAAACTTCTTGAAATTCAATATTAATCAAATAATATTAACAGGAGATCCATTTTGACTTTGATTATGGGAAATTGTGTGCTATAGAGAGAGATAATTTGATAAGTGGCAACACTAAAGCTGGAATAATAATATTCAGTAATAATTCTGTATTAGCAGTAAGGCAATGTGGCAGTTGCAGTTGGGAAACCGTCATTCCCATAATAATAATAGATTATCGGATTAATTTTAAATTAAAAAGAGGAAACCAGGCTCCTGTTGCATTCAGGTAGATGAAAATGGCAAACCACGTACCACCTCACCTCTCTGAGAGCGCTTCCTCGCGATCTATTATCGAGATGGACCCGATGAGTTATGTTATGTGGACTTCTAGTTGTCCCAGCACGAGCGGCCGCGGTCAGGAACTCCGATCACCAAACTTAAGGACACACCTGAACGACAATAAAATGGAGTTTATGTAAAATTTAAGCGTTTAAAATTGAATAATAACATTTAAAATATTTGTTTAAGAATTTCGTGAAATGCCGGTATGATTAGCTTGACACCGAATTGGATTTGGGTAGTTGAGTGAACAACCAGTTTAAATACCATTTAAACTCTAATTAACTGTTTTTCATGATACACATGGAATAATTTCAATAGGTGTTTCACTGATTACACAGTCGAAAGTTTTTAGGACGTGTTCAAGAAAATTTGCTTAGCACATGTTGACTGCCCTGTCCCAGTCCCGATCGCAAACGGGGGGGAAGAGTTAACTACCTTTTTGTAAACAGTACATATTATGTGATTTGGTTCTTTTTCCCTGTAATTTCAAATATAGATCCGGATTTAGGATTTTCAAGCTATCCACAATTTTCATCAGTATTTTCCAAGAAGTCTCTTTCTTCGTTAACTTTACTAAAAATCTGGTATTGAGATCAATAATTTATTTTATTTTGGCTTGAATCGCCCTTATCTTCGATGATTGGAAATGACTTTGAGCGGGGATTTTAAAACCCAATGGGAAACATTCCTTTTTTAAAGAAGAGTTTAATAAATTGTGGCTTAGTGGTGTTAAATTATGCTAGGAAGCAACTTTCCAGGACCGTAAGGTAGTGGACGACCCATAAAAGACCGATTCAAATGTTATTTTTAACGTCGATAGGTGACATTTTTAGGATATTCCAAGATCGTTTTTGTATAATAAAACATTATTGGTTGTATTTTATAAAAATTGAGTTTATTTTTTAATTAAATTATTAGTTAATATGTATAGGCTGTCTTGTTTCATAATTTTTGTCATTAATATGTAATCCACAAATAGAATGAAATTTTTCTCTGGAAAAAAGGATACGTGGGATTTGATCCATGTATTGTTTTTTAGGGGGTTTAATGATTCCCTTGACCCTTTTGGAAAGGACAAAAAGATGTCCCCTGTGGTGGATACAAGATGGTACCGGTTCCAATGTTTACATTTGAATGACAAAGGGCATCTTGCACAAAAATAATCAGTGATGGCTGTATGGGAGTTAAACTGCACTTAAACAAGACAGTGTTTTTTGTCATATCAGTCCTGACTGTTTTTGTAAATTAATGTTTCCGAGGGGCTGTGCTCGATAATGAGATTAAATCTAGTCGAGTAATTGTACTGACTAACTTAAGATTAATAACCATAAGAATATAAAAAAACCACTGGGTTTTTGGGGTTCTAGAGTGAGTCCTTAAAAATTATGTATTTCAAAGTCTCGAATCGTATCAAAAAATTGTTGATTTCAAGATAGGCATTCAACAACCCACTTGAGAGACAGTTGTATCAGACCCAAAAGAGACCACCCGCAGATTACAAGTTTTTCCAATGAGGATATTTGAATACGTTTTTTAGACTACTCTGCGCTGTTAAAAATCCAAATTCCTGGAAGTCGTAGTTCATTGGTTTAAGATTTTATGGTGGTAACATCACTTTTTACTGAACACATTATTTTCCCCCCCCAAGGACTTTTTCATATCAATGTAAAAGCTGCTGCCGAATTCGTATTTTTCTATTTTGAAATGTACCCCATTCAT
>NW_025784625.1:0-27088 GCF_021130785.1 Homalodisca vitripennis
GATTTTCTTCTTCCATCATACTGAGAGAAGCACTCATCAACGGATGGTTTGAACGGGTTTTGAATTCATGCCAAACCATCCACATCGTCATCAAAACATTTTTAACGAGATTTGAGAATTTTAAAATGTTTCTAGAAAGCATTTGTTTTGATTCGTTTGATTTGTTTGATTCGAAAGCATTAGTTATGAGATCCATTTCTTCAATTATAATTTTAATATTAGGAAATAGCTCAATACTGTCAATTTCAGACCGCCCTCGTACAAACTTAGCTTCTTTACAAAGCTGTTCACCTTTTTTTAATATTAGTGTATACAATATCAGTGTATTAAAGAAGGTTTGCATCTTTTTTTTTTCTGTAAAGACTTGCTTAGTACATTTATTTTACTATGTACTAAACAAAAGCCTTTTGTATCAAGATCGCAGCAAAAAGATTGAGTCATTGAAAAGAGTTTGAGTTTTGGTGGGTTCCTCGAGCAAAAATGCAAGGACTTCATATCTAAGCTCAAATATTCTGGTCAAAACCATTCCTCTCGATAAACAGTGAGCTTCAGTATGAAACAGTACATATGTGTGTTTTGAGCCCATATCTTCACATAGAATCTTTAAAACTCGAGACTTTAAAGGCTGCTCTTTAATGACATTGACTGTTTTTAAGACCAGGTTTAAAATTTAATCAAGTTCCGGGGACATACCTTTTACTGCTGAAAGCCACTCTATTAATTATGCAGTGTCCATCTACCTTCTGGAGCTAACTTTTCGATCAACCCTTAAGGTCCAGTGTAACTTTCCTGACACAGCCCGAGCTCCTTCTGTGCAAATTCTTGTATATTTGATCCAAGATATGTCATTATCCTGCAAAAATGTATCAATCATTAGGAAAAATGGTTTCACCAATGGTATCGGCTGAAAATGTCTCATAAAGAAGCAGCTCTTCCCGCGTAGCATCACCATAGACGAATCTTACATACCATATGTAATATGCAACTCTATTAAGATTGCCTCATTACATATGGTATGTAATATACATATGGTATGTATATTACAGCTTCATCGACTTGTATGACAAAATGAGAATTTTTCACCTTTTCCATGAATTGCGCGTGAAGATTTCCGAAATGGCAACTATAGGTGTTGATACCAGATCATTTGACATTGGTATGGCCTTCAACTGTTGACCCATAGATTCTCCAAACCTAGTTATCCAAGTTAGTTATCAATTGCTGCGGGTAATATCAGGTCATCTCCAATATTGTGCGGTATTTTCTTTGGGGCCATTCTATGAGAAATATTATAAGATGCCAACAAAGCCTTTGAAAGGTAGGCTTTTAATGTTAAAAAAAATATTTTTTTCTGTAGATTTAACACTGTTGGGTTTTCTTCCAAAAACTCTATAGGTTTGTCTTCGATACTTCCAAGTTTAATGCCAATATGTATTTTTAGTTCGTCACGATTCATGCTGTCAGAGATCAGGATGGCTAGACAGATTACACAATGGGCCATTACAGATTACACTTAGCCATTTATAATTTTTTTTAAATCATAACCTAGTGATAAACAACTGTCGTCATACTTACGCACTCTGGCTACGCTTGGTATACTCAGACTTTCAGAACGAGTCTTTACACTTGCCGTGTTGCCGTGTTGCCGTGTTGCCGTGGTCCTCATTTTTGACTTTCATTGTCACTGACGCCAGTACTCGTACCTGCCTTCACTGACGCGTCTCCACATTCACCACTTGTTACAAGAAATCTTTTCATTTCGATGTACATATAAACATTTGCACTCAAAAAGCTTACGCAAAACCAAAAATATCTCTGAAAATAACCACAAACTTAAATAGCAACACTTTGAACCTGTCTATAACGTAGCAGACTCTAGCCTAAGTTCGCAACTGTACTCTATTCGTTTACAGATCCTCCGTCACACTACTTTGTGTATATAGATAACTCATCGATACAGTAAAAAAATATTTGTAAATGATTTTCTTTTGTAATGTCCAATAACCTCCATAATTAAAGATGTGGCTACATTCCAGAGTGATAGTGGGTTTAGCATCAAAGATTTTCTGTTCGCTGACCCACTGATGAATGATTGAATCAGCAGTAGGCAACTATCAGCGCTCAGCCAATCGACATCAGCTGTGAACATTAATCTTGTTTCTCGTCTTATTTCAAACGCCTCCGAAACGGTTTATGTTCCCTATTCTGATATGTGGATATTTCTATATTATTGGGTATCATGCTAAGATCAGTACAGTATCAGATTGTTTCTGAATAATACTTTAGATTAATATCGAAGAGTGAAATCTAGAAAAAAAATATATTTCTCCTATCAGAGACACTCCGGACTATATTTCGGTTTAGGAAATATGAATGGGCAATGTAATTTAAATAACTTTATTGAATGAAGAATTATATTTCCTTTCACTAACTCTTCCTATGATTTTAGTTTAATGGTTGTTTTTAGTAATTTATCGAGTTACAGCTAATACACAAAACCCCTAATAAAATTCGTATTATTTATCTCTTAGAGTATTTTTGTCAGGAAATTCATTTAAACACATTATACACTAGTTCATTCATTTCTTTAATTACAACGTTTTAAATGACATTTATTTAAACTATGTAAAGAGTTTTACAAGTCTTCATGAGACATTCAATTGACTACTGTCGAAAATATTTTTCTAAGTGTTATTTTTTGCTTTGACAGCCCCACCTTCAAAAATCAAACTGCAAGCATAGTTCTTTATAACATTGTGTAATATATTTTATTTATCTCTTTTAAATATATTGCTATGTTAACTTTAATAAAATCCATTATTACTTTAAGATATATATATATATACTAAAATAAAAACCAATCATAAGCACTGATCTAAAAACACACAACAATAGATGATTGAAGCCAATTAATTAAAACTAAGACCCGATGCAAATCCGTTCCGGTTTCTGGAGAAAGCAATATCCGGACTTTAAGTCCCTCTCACCTCTCTTCTTTACCTGTAGCTCAGGTTATATTAAAGTACCACCTCCTAACAGCCTGAATGGAATTGATATATCAGTGGTATAACGATTTTTTCGGAATTATTGTTATAAGACAGTGGTTATCCTACACGGGTGCGCCAAAAAAAATAGGCACAAACATATTGTTTATATGTTTATAAATATAACATAAACATATAAAAATAAGGAGGTTAAGTGGTAGAGAGGAATTTTAAGTCCTTACTTCACCTCTGTAAATAAAGACATTTTTCATTCCATTTCATAAACCAAAATAATGAGGCTACGGCCTTTGAATATTATAAAAGTACAAATTAAACACAAAATTCAGTTTCATGAACTATAGTTCCCGCACGCCTACTTGTGACTCATGTAAAATATTTAAGCTTTCAATGTTTGGAAGGAGGATATCATCCTTATTCCATTTATGTGTTTCAAAATAATAGATTATAAGATTTTGCGTTATAGATATCTTGCTATATTTGTACCGCAGTCTGGTAAGGAGTGGACACATTGTGACGTGTTAGTATTTATTTCATTGCTTTTTTTCTGTACCACAGTTAAAATGCCATGTAAAAAGGTCAAGGAAGCCCACCAGTTTCGAGTTCCCTATGTGGTTGGTTTTATAACGGTGCGGCGTTAAAATAAAATATCAAACACATTAAATGGTTTAATTTCGTCAGTAGATCAATGTGGAGTGAAAGTTATATATTAACATTTAACTACTATATGCATAAAGCAAAATTCTACAATATAAGTAGTAAACAAATATTTCTGCATCTCTGACGGTCATCAACTGAAAGTGTCTACGACTTTAGTGTCAGTTCAATTTGGATTATGACAAATAAATACCACCATTTTGTTCAGAATTCCAAAATATTTCAGGTGACTTGTGTAATACGTTTCTCTTAAAAAAACCTTCCTTAGGTTTAAAAACTGTTCTACAAAATGAATTGACCTAATTGGTCTAGCTGTTATCGATTTTAATGCTTACCAACAAACTTAGTCATAAAGAAAATACTTATTAATTGGTATTTATAAGTTTGAAATATGAAAATATAACAAAATTTAGATTTTATTGAATCGTGTTTTTTATAAACATTTTAAATTAAGAATTATATTAGGAGACAACTCATACAGTTTTAATCTGAATATTATACAAACAACAACTCAATTTTATATACAACAGTCGTATGAAACAGTTTTTATCAATTCCTTTAAAACCATAACAGTAAGAGATTTATTAACACACTCTGGTCGCTCGCACTTCTGCGACGGTAATAACCCAAGTTTACAGGGTACTCAGCAGGGGCTGGAGCCAAGAGTCTATATATAACATATATAACAGAGTGTGTGGTATTGCTTGTCCGGACAGCTCACATTTACATAAGTGTCCTCCCCTTCTCACTCACTCTTTTAGCAGTTACACGTAGAAACGAAACAGAAAACCTTGTTTCATGAAAGTGACCATTTACTGCTCAATGAGGTAAAACCACAATGGCATTATCTTTTTGCAAATTTTTATACATATTGTAAATTTATTTGTATTTAGGATTAATTAAATAGTTAGTTTTCTGACACTTAATAAAAATTAAATATAACACGACGTTGGTAAACTTCAAGGAAATTAAAGGTTAGCAATTTTTTTTATACATAAAAAATTAAACTATATTAGTGTATATAATTATTTGAGTTATTAATACGATAAATAGAACAAATCATCTAAACGTTATATTTAGATTTACAACAGGTTTGATTTTTAAATCCATAATAAAGGATTTAATCATAGCTAAATCACTGTATTACTAGTATTGAATGTGTAAAAGCAGTGTTAAAATATAAATGTTCCTTTTGTTTTAAATCAATAACAAAATATTAGCTAAAACGTAAAATTTACAAATAATTAAATATTTATAGATTCTACTCATTACCCAACACAATTCTCACATGCGTATCCTACTTTTAAATTTAAAATTAAAAATATTTACGTAGTAAAAAACTATTAATTTTAATCTCAGTGCCACGTATATATGGACAGACAGAATAATTACACGTTGTGAAAATTAATATAAAATTATGGGGCTGAAAGTGTTGTTCACCATATATGCAGAATTGTAGTATAACTGTTAAAAATAAAATTCACCTTACAGACATAAAAATCTTAGACGTCTCAGACAATGAAATAATCAATAGAAAGATTTCATGTACTATGGATTTAAAGTTATTCTTAGAAACATAGACATGTCTTAAGCGGGAAAATACTCTTAAAAATAACAAAAGATATATATTGTTGCACGTGAAATTAAAAAATTACTATTTGCAAATCTTATATAAAATTTATTATTAATTTTTATACATATATGTTTATATCTCTAGGGATAGTCCAGGTGCTATGTAAATCATTAAGGGCAAATACAGTAACGTATCGTAGTCACTTACGAGTCAAGTCAAGTTTATACGTAACGAACTCGACATCGAACGGTTATAAAACCATAATCTCATATTATATCTCACTAACCTCCAAATATGTATGTTAAATAATTAAAGTGTTGATATCATTAACATATTAACTTATTTGAAGTATTCTAAATTAATAAAATTACATTTAAAACATCATTTTAGTAGAATATGGCCTAACATAAATAGTCTATAAATTTGAACAGCGCTTTTATGTAATTGAACAAAAAGATATAAATTACCCGTTGCAGTTTACTATGTGTCTTATTTAAATACAAAATAAGATTTTTTTAATTTCTACGAAATATACAACCTGAGCCCTGACAGCCTTTCTTTCTTTTATCGGTTCTCATCTTTTTGGTGCATTATACGTTTTAGGGGACTACGGTCTATTGTTTTACTTATAATTTGTAAGTATATAGTGTCTAGGATTATTTGTGTATGGATTCAACCGATTTCTCATATCTTTAGATTTCCACTTCCGGGAAACTGACTATGAAGATCTGTATCTTTTTTCCATTAGTCCTCCACGAGTCTTGTAACTACGTCACAACAGTGGAAGTGTGGTATCTGGTAACTTATAAGCGCATATAAGTATTTGTTTCTGAGAGCTTCATAAACAAGGGAGTGTGTCAGCCCTTTGGAACATTTCTGCATCTTGAAATCTTCTTATGGGGGTCTTCAACTACAATTATTGCCCAATTCAATGATAAATCTATGAAACTACTTCATCCCATACTACCCATGCTTTGAAATTTGGATATGAAGTAAAGCTCTTACTTAATTATTATTAAAATATACTATAAATATGTTTTTGCATACTAAAAAAATTCTATATTCCGTGATCCATCTCATAGTTTACAACATACTTTCAAATTCATATTATATAAGGCTGAGAAAAATTAAATTTCACTGCTAAAACAGCTAAAATATCAATACCAAATATTTAAAAACACGGTACAATTTTAGAGATATGTAGAATATTTAACAAAGATGAATTCTGCAAAGAGAGGTTATGGAGATGGACTAGATAGACTATGGTTGAATTCCAGTACACCAAATAGTATATCCAAATGGGGTGGATGGAGGGAGGGGGCGAGTTTACCGATCTGTGAGTGACGGTTGCTTTAATTGGAATATAATTAGTTGTCTTGGCTAATTGGTAATGTTCATTTCTCTTTTATTAGTTTCAAAACTTTTTGCTTGGTTGCACGTACATCTATATTAAGTCAATAATGCATTTTTAGAATATAGCTTTAATTAATAAACTAGAGATTGTATTCCGTCAATATTAGGTTAACGTTATTCTTTTAATATTATGAATATTGAAATGTGTGTTTTATATATTGTGGTATAATTTAAAAAAACAGGTACTTGTGCACAGAGGTAATTTTTCACGGATTTTACAATTTTATAAAAAATTCTGCGTTGTTTTATTTTAGAATATAAAATAATTTATATCTGGAATAATTACTTAAATAAAATACCAGTTAGCTTCTGTATACTATTACTTTTTCATCGAATTCAAAATGTTTACGTTTAGTAATTACTTCACCACTCTAAGACTAGATAAGTCTTATACATAGCACAAAATCGTTTAGTTATTTCATTACTAAAACTATTATAATTACGATACTATTAGAATTATTATTTGATTTCCAACTTAAGCATTATGTAATTTGATGTTTAAGTTCTATATTATGTAAGTAACTTATTGAGCGTTATTGCGACGGATATTAGAAGTAGAATAAATGATATAAAATACATGTTATTATTTATTTTCAACAGCAAAAACAAGACGTTAAATTAAACTACATGCACAATGACGGACATGTAAATCAGCATAACTCTTTTATTTCAGATATTGCTTATTCTTCGTATTGTGTAACAATTTTATACCATAATATCTCTTTAATTGATAATTAGTTTACCCATAAGGTTTAAATTGACTTTCGTGTTTCTGTTGATTATTGTCACATACACAATATAACTTGTTTAAATATGAACAGAATAATAATGATTTATTTCTGGATAAGCTTTTTAATTTCAAAGACCATAAAAATCCAGGTTATTACGTGATGTAGAGAACCAGGGTTTAGGAAATGGATTTGGAAAATATATTTTAATAG
The DNA here is from genome assembly GCF_021130785.1 of Homalodisca vitripennis. Lineage (NCBI taxonomy): Eukaryota > Metazoa > Arthropoda > Insecta > Hemiptera > Cicadellidae > Homalodisca > Homalodisca vitripennis. The sequence continues at coordinate 7,587 of NW_025784625.1, forward strand.
CATTGTGAAGGAAATTAAGAACGGTTTTTGACAATGAACTTGGTCTCCCCTCACTGGCCACAATTTCAGTGAAAAGAGAGAGCTAAAAATAAAAGTAATGTCCAATTTGCTCAAATTCGTGAAAGCTCAGTTTTTATATACTTTTTAATACAATTTTAATTATTAGTTATTTCTTTATATTTGAGTATTATTCAACTCAGTATAGTTAAAAAAAACTCATACACCATCTATTGTAATGATTCATGTCATGATATATTGTAATATACAGGATTATATTGAATTATAACGTTAGCTAAAAAGTAATTAAATACGGCTACATTCCTTGCCGAATTATTGTGGCAAGTCGTAGTGCATAATATATAATATTGTACTACTACCTTCGTTATTAAATGCCCTATTTAAGAGATTCGTTTTCACACATTTTTAGCATAATGTGTACAATTTTAACTCTCTCAGACCTGCTAAATATTATAACATAAATATAACAAAATATTCAATGTACTTCTAGCCCATTATATTAGGAGATTTTACGTCATTGAATATTTTCCGATATTTCAGAATCGTCCTTAAACAATTTTCAATTATTGAATGTATTATTTTCACGGCCATCCATTTATTGGTTTCAAATAGGGTGTGGAGCATGAGTAATTAATCAATATTTGTATACAAATATTACTCTCCCTCTCTCAAGTTGGGGGACCTTCAAGAATGTAGGTTTTCCTTATCCAAAATTGCTTGTATCTCCTACTAAATTAAGCACAACCAATTTGGAGGGTGGTTTTTTAACCTTATCGTAAGCTTACAGAGCTAAAAGACCTACCCGAAAGGAGGTCGTAAACATAAATGTTTTTTTACAGTTTATAATAGATGTTAGAGGAGTTTAAGTAATTATTTTAAGATGTAGATCAAGGTTTAATATATGAAATTTTAAACCCACTTAAACTCAATGCCTAGATAGCCTTTACAAGACGCCGCCGCTGGCGAATTTCTGAGGTTCTTAATACCCCAATATTAAAAATATGGGCAAATATGAGTTTCTCTGTGTTACAACACTACACTGTAAAAAATATTTTAGAAGTTATCATATTTGAAAATTAGTTAATGTACTACTACAACGTTTAAATATTCAAGATGGCGGTCTTTACAATTTGACTAACATATTTAAAAATCAACAACTTAAATGTAAAGTATTAGAAATTGCACAAATTGAACATTTAAATAATCGAAACAATTTAAATTTTATATCCTGAATTATGTAAGTCTTACTGGTAGTTTTTTATAGTATATATGTAACAAAGTACGTCGGGTGAATAGCAATTCTTTGAGCAGAAGGTAGATTAGAGCGTGCAAGTTAATTTAAAGCTGGTTTTGTTGAGTAGGTTTAATCCTGCAGAAAATAAACCCATTAACTTTAAAAATATTATAAATAAAAACCCATTAAAAAATTAATATTATTTTACTAACTTCGTATTATCGTTCGATAAAAGCGGAATGGTTATTTTAAAAAATTCATCTATCCGTCAAAATATCTGTCTTTTTATTGACTAAAAATCATACATCCATCACTTGAACTCATCCATCCAGACCTCAATTAACTGAACCTCAGGCTTGTCTGAATTGGTTTTACACAGTAAAGTGTTTCTAATTATTGTGAAATAAACTATTTTTATTAAATATTTAGCTTAATTTGTATTTGGCTATGTCCGACCTTCAAAATAACGGACTATATAAAAACTTATAATATCATTTTAGGCCTACGAAAAGTATATAGTTGTACATCGATTAACGTTACAGAAGTCAATGGTTTATTACGAGAAGCAATCCGAAAATTCTGCTTAATTATGGCATGAACAAAGATTAACTTAAACAAAATAGACTGTCTGAGTATATTTATATATTTTCAATAATTAATCTCTGTAAAAGAAGTGTGAAATAATAAATTGTACCTATTTTTTGTAAGATGCGTGTAACAAATTAATACCTTATCAACTGTTAAATCTATATATTTCTAGTCTAAAGTGATATGCGTCCGAACTCAATTAATCTGGAGAAACGAGGTTTGCTTTGTACTTCAGAATGAATGTTGCCATAAAATAAATTTAGATATTTTCTTTTTTATGTTTGTATGCATATCCAATAAGGTATAAATATTTAAAGCTATAATAATATTTTCACTAAATTTCTTACAAGTCAGACGTCCCAACAAAAAAACATTAAAACAATATCTACGGTCTCAACTATTGTTCAGAAAACTTAGGAATATTAATTGCCAAAGTGAAATGTCCAGGTTCTCGTTAAATAGCAACTGAACTATGAAGATCTTTACGGGCTGCTAACTTTCGCTGAAGAAAACTAATACTTCTCATTTTCCAGCAAACCATTTAACGTTCGTTGTTTTGAAACCACAATCTTCAATATAGTGTTCATATTTTAACATAACATATTTAGACAACAATACACATGATTTAGAGAGTTATAAAATAAAAAATTTGAATTGTAGTATTTATTGTAAATATGAAAGCTGTACTTTTTTAGAGTAATACAATTCTAAAAGCAATATACGTATTGAAAAAGATAGTTAAAATTTCGATAGAGAGATATAAATAGGGAAAGTATGAAAAAATTTGCATTAATACAACCAGCACTAGTAAATATAATTTATTTCAAACGATTTTTCGACTAACGAAAAACTAACCAATTTATATCAATAGTACAAAAATATTGTCGATTAACAGGAATGCTCATTATTTTGTATTAAATTTTTCAATTTACCCTTGTGATATATTCCTCACGTCCCATGCACATAAGCTATAAAATCAGAGAAGTCATTCAGCACATTGAAATTTACAGTTTAAACTTCGTTACATATGGAAAATCCTCACAGTTGTGCTTTTGCATTCAAATTACTAATTAGAGTAAAAACGTAGGCCATCTGTTCGCAGCTTCAGTTTGGTTAATACTTCTAAACATATATCAGTTAGTACATGTAAATATAATAGCAAGAAGTAATTGTTTAACGCGAGAATGGCGTATAATAATCAATCTTATTCTGTATAATGACCTAAATTATTATTGTCAGTAATATTTTGGATTCACAAAATAATCACTTTATCAATTGCACAATGATGTTTACTTCAATCAGTTTGGAATTTCTTTAGATAACCGTTTCGTTTTTTATATTATCTTTACTAAATTATACATTCGTTGTTAGGTTTACATATTTATTTATAATAATTAATGAAATTTACACATTAATATAGTTTTTTACTAATTACCAAAATTGTATTTTATTTAGACTTGCTCTTTGTCCACCATTGTTCGATACCATTTTAATTATAAGCAATCTATTTTATGTATCTTTGCACACACACACACACACACACACACACACACACACACACACACACACACACACACACACACACACCTGCATTCCAATTTATCGTGGTCCGACTGTCACGTGGTATGAGGTGACTTCTGTTGAGGCGTCCAGGACGCGGACAAGAAAAGCCCTCCGAGGCATCTCAGGCAGTTCTTCTACAGACTCCGTATCGCTCGGTCGTACGTCAACACCAGCTTTAACTTAGTTTGGGCCGTGCCCCCTTTTCTTGTTCTTGTGAACCTTTGAGCCGTTCTATGGCAATTAAAAGTCTTGCCACTTCATAGTGTAATAATTGTCGTCAACCCCTTGCCGGTCTGTATCTTGTTAACGAGCCAAAAGTAACTTTGTCCCTGTGGAACATCAGCGTTTAGTGAATGTGGAATCTTCATCCATCAACAAGAACTCCAACAGTGCAACGTTCCTTGGAAGCAACCCAGGTCGAACTGCAATCAACCCAACTTCATTTGTATCAAGGTATCAGACAATGGACGGTGCAAGGTAACAGTGCTTCATCATTCTTATGGTCCTTCGTAATTAGAGACAATTTTTCTCCTCAACCCAGATTTAAAAGCCTCAAATAATTCGGACATTATTTTTGGACATTTTTTAATAGAAACGAAAACCATTTTAACACACTGTATTCTTGATTTAATTGTGTGTCTTTTTTCTAATAGTATGTTCTATGGTCTTATTCCGTATTTTTATTTTTCCCCATTCGACTAATAGTTTATTCTTAGAAAATCAACGTATGGGCTCCATCTGCTCAGCTATCAAAGTGTGAGTTTAATATTAGACATTTTATTGGTCCTTCGAACATAATTTTTGGTCCTCCGAGCAGGATCTTTTACATTCATATACTATTTTAAATTTTGGGTTAAAAAAATGTCCCAGTAGAAATTCATCACGTATATTTTTATAGTTATAAAAGTTTCAATTGGATTATGTAAATATAAAGCTCAGATTTCCAAAAAAATTATGGAAATGGAAATTATGGAATTTTTTTAGAAGAAATAATATTTAAATAAAGGTAACTGCAAATGGGAATACGTCTTTGGGAACTAGAACATGGTTCTGTGGTAAAGTTTTTAGTTTTATTTATAACTGATCTGAAACGATTTTAACACGACTAACGTTTTATGGTCTAAATATTTCTATATAACAGTTTTTAAATCATTAAACTCTTCATAAACATGACATAGCTTGTAAAGGGTTTGTTTCTGTGTAACGGTTACAATAATTTTCAAGAGTTTCTTTATAGTTTTGGCTTTGCATCATATGAACCTTTTTCAATTATTTCTAGGGCCTGGTTACGAGAGAATTTCTTTTTTTACTTTTCGATCAGTTCACTCATATTATTATTGACGAACATGTTTTCCGAAATATCGTATCGTCTTTATCTATACCTGCTTCGGTAGTCCTTTCTTGGTTATGGAGCTTTTCAGGTTAGGTTAATAGCTCGGATTTGAAAGCTGTCAAAATGAACGGAAGCAACTCATACTCTGTTATTAGTGGCTATGTTGATTTTAATACTCTAAAGAAACTTCCAACGCCGAATAACCTTTGAAAAAAGACTAAAATATATGGCGAAATACTGGTTTGAATAAATCAACGAACTACTAATTAGTTTATTAATGAAATCAACTTAATAATTGATTACCTTAAAGCATCATTTATTAGCAGTATTTAAAACGCATGGGAACGTTAAATGAAGCTAAGCACAGTTAATATTAATTGATATTCCTGTTTGTTCACTACTAGTATCGTTCTGGCGGGATTTAAAATACATACATACATACATATATATATATATATATATATATAAATGAATTGATTAGATATTTTTAGTTAAGAAAGCTATAGTGTTATTTATGTTAAAGAGGTTAGTCTTTTTGTTGACCATAATTATAACCTCTACTCAATTACGTTGGGCCTTACCTTACATTTACTTAAACAATTATTTATATTAAATTCAGATTTTAATAAAAATGTTGGTGAAGAAGCGTCAAAAGTACTAATTGACCTATTAAAAGATAAATTAAATTAAATAATTTCAAAAGATAAAAACATAAGTGCAGCAGAGTATTGAATAACAATAAATGGTGTGTTTACAAGATGTTTTGCAAGATTTTATTCTAGATTTTGTTTTCCTTATTTAAGTTATTATAGACCCATAATTTTATTATAAGAATATAATGGCAATGAAAATGTAAATATATATGAAAATGATACTGACAAAATTATAGAACCTACTAAAAACTATAATAATGAATATGCATATTACTTATATAATAATATGATTATTATCGTATATTTATTACTATAATATTTATAAATCAGTGATCATTGCAATATATAAAATGTAAAAAATATTCCAGAATATCCAATTAATATAAAATATAATAATTTATTATGTTAAAGAAATAAGTGTCTTGTATTGTTAGGAAAAGCAAAGATATCAGTTTAATAATTAGCAACGTATTTATTCAAAATAAAGATTTTAGAAATCATTATAAGACGTGGTCTTATTCACTTTTGTCGGTAATTCCGAGACTGCTTTTCTACTTCAAAAATTAAAAACTAAATCATGCATCTAAATAAATAGGATGTAACAACAAAACATTTAAATTGGCATATAAAAATACCTACGGCCTACGCTAGGGTAATTTATTAACATAAACAAAATTTGGGATAGAAAGATTACAGAGGAATACTAGAGTGATGAGGTTTATGCTTGACGTGATTAACCTTTAAATTTAAATGATCACCAAAACATGTAGACCACAACTAAAAAGATAAGTTTAGCACAAGACAAGAACCACTCTCTGAGTGAAGAGAACACCTAAAAACTGTATAACGACTCCGGTCAATGATTTAGTCAAATTAAAAATGTATTTAAGAATAAAGATGCTGTATAAAACGTGACGATCGGCAGACTGGGGGAAATTCCCACACACCTCGAAGACATACACGATTAAACATATCTAGAGATATTGGAAACAGTATAATGAGGACGGCCGGCGATGGTTGTTCACCACTCTCAAATCAATCGCTAGGCCCAATAAGAAAGCAGAAGGGATGGCATGACACTGGTCTACAGCTATCATTACCTTGTTAGAAAAACACACTGTAAAATATATAATACGTATAATACCTTAATGAAATTACATAGTACAACACATTCTGGTACATTATGGGAGATTGGAAACATAATATCCAAAGTACTCGCCTGTTTACAATTACTTTGATTAAGGTAGAAAATAGGAAAGCAAAATAACAAAACACTTTGTTTACCTAAAAGCTCTTGAACCTTTTGACTGAAGTGGCGCCAACGTTCTATTTAGTAAACAGTGAGTTTTTAAAACAATTATAGTTTTAATCCAGTTTTCTAATCCCTTAAAATAAATAGATTAATATAAAAAATATTAAATAATTACAATTTTAAATTTAAGGCTAATTTAATTACACACGGGAATACATTTCTGAGTTAATTTTTTACCTAGCAAGGTTATTAACAGCCGTGACCACAAGAAACACCACACTGAAAAATTAAGAAGTTTATGACATTTTCTTTCTTCTATAATGAATGATTACTAACAGACAAACTACACATTCATGGTTTTAAGCATCCATGACTTTTAAAGTGGCACAATACATTTTTTATGGGAAAAGATGTTTTTATTAATCTGGTTGCTCTTTTAAATTATTTTCCTGAAATTTGGGTTCCATCACGAAGAATTCCAGGAGTTATGAATTAAGAAAACCACGGTATTGTTGTAAAATTGATAGTAAATTTTGAGATCAAGCCTAAATAAATGCGGCTGAAAATAAAATTATGATGTTTTTGCATTACGTACAGTTATAGCTTTACGTAAAGCGATTTATTCATTCACTTATGAACGTTTTTATAAAAATGTAATGTAAGCAAATTATATTTTCCTTAAAATAAATTACTTTCTCTCCCGTCATCTTCATTGTACTTACTGTAAAATGTATATCTTAATCTTGAAACATTTTTCTTATGGCCTGATTATAACATGTTCAAAGAAAAGTCCTACCACTCCTGGTGAAATAATCAAAATTAGTATACATTATATTTTCCTTTCTTTTAAAATCTATCAGAGCCGTTACAATATGTTATTAAAAATATAAAAAAAATTACTCGACTCGAAGATTGATCGCATCACCTTAAGCACAAATTACGTATATATATATTACGAGTCAAGGTAAAATATTTATAACTTTTCATATGCTTAGGGGAAACGTGAAGAATATGAAATAATGATTAATATATCAAAAAGTATTTCTTAAAAGGCTTCAAATCCTGTGTTTAAATCCCTATCTACAATATTGTAACTAAGACCATACGATTAACATAAACCAATATGCTACTCCTTTCATGGGGACTTGTGGGTTACGATTATAGATGGATGATGGGGATTGTGGATTAAACATTATCTAAGTAAATTTCACTACAGAAAGACTTAAATAAAATTTGTGACGAAAGTAGAGGTTATGACTCGATTGACCAAAATCAAGTTTTCTAATTTTAATTGTAATGAATTATGTAAGGTTTTGTAAAGATTTTTCATCTTACTCTATTACCGCAAATCTCAAGATGAATGAATTAATTTAAACTATTTTGTCTTTTTATTAAAGGGAGGTGCCGTATACAGAAACAGCCATTGCAGTATCTTGAGATCAACGGCTTTCATAAACGATTAGCCTGATAACGTAACTGCATGTGCTTGAGTGTCTGACATTTCGGAGAGGGTATTGCATCAGTACTTCTCTGATCATGTTCGTTGTGTACTTTCATTTCAAAATTATACATTTTAACAACTTTTCTATGTCATTTATATGTTCGCGTTGCCTATATTTGTATATACTTGCAGGCATGTAGTTGCTTATATTTTAAATTAATTTAAAAATAATTCTTGATAACGATCAGTTTTGAATACATAACTGTTTTGTGATGTATAAATGAGTAGGACTACTTTGCTTTTATTTTGAATAGGCGATTTTGCTGACGTGAAGCAAATAATATGCCACAATAAAATCTCGTATGAACTCTCGGTTGACCGTTCTATCACAAGACAGCTTCATTACTGTATAGTTATGACTGGAAAATATAAATTGAGAAAAAGTATTCTGCACGAGATATTAATGTTATATTATTACACAACTAAACGATGATTAGTTCAAAGTCTGATTTAACACATCGTTTTATGCAACACAATAAACAACACCACTCTGAATAGTTTACGTTAATATAAAACTATTAGTTCCCTAGCATCAGCTAGTTTAGCCAATAAAGAATGAAATTGCCTGATTAATATTCGGAGACTGGTTACGTCACATTGGGACTACTCTCCAATTACATTCGGATGCATAAATTATTATCCCATGAATAGTTATTGGGTATAATACCAATAGCTATGAAGCCAAAATGGCAGTATATATTTTTGTAAACATTAAAAAAATATAATACGTTCATTAAAAATTACACTATGTTTTTCTTCTTTATATGTTTGTCACTGTATCAAGAACGTGTTCAGAGTGTAATTTGACCTTGAAAATACCTATGTAAATGATATTTTAAAGGTCAAGCTTACTATTTTTAGATAACACCATCCTAGACTGAATAAACATACAGAACACTTACCCATTTATTATGGGTTTTCTTTTGTATGTTTGTTGTGTGAATTAATTACTAATATTAATCTTATTATACCGGCTTCTAATAATGTCACAAGGGAAATTCAGTCTATTTATAATGGTTGTGAGAAAAATGTAGTACAGGAGCTTTTTCTGTACGGCGCGCAATCATCAAGTTCATATGAGTACACCAGCTTTGCAATCCTAGGAAGTAGGTCGACTCATTATTCTATTCTCTGATTTATCATTTCATATTGGGAGATATGTATTACTATTCAGATAAATAACTAATACTTTGTAGTTTTTCTTTCACCATATCATTGTGGTTAGTACATTGATTAGTTATCTAATTGTTTTCAATGAATTGATTAGTTAATCAATATGCAAACTGCGAACGTTAATGTATTCTAGTTCTTAATCAAAGATTTTGACAATAATAAATCGAGTTATTAAAGGTTGCTTTCTCACCTGTTACTCTAGGGCCTGGAGGCTCCCTCAAAATATTCAAAGTTACAGGATTTATAATGGAACCCACGTCGCCACTATAACCTCGTCTTGCAAGTAACATGTTAGAGTAGCCATATAGCATTTAGGTTTCATTGAATCTAATTTTCATGGACAGACTTCTCACCTCTGTGTCCCTTACTGTGATTAGCTCCTAGTTTAAATTGTTTAGAAGGAGTTTTAGAAACCTTTCTTTCACTAGGGCTATTTATCGATCACTTCATCCTGGTTTTACGTTTATGATTTCAGAACACTAAATGCGGAACTGCATTTTAAAAATGTTAGCTAATTTAGTATCATTTATAAATTCTAATATTCGAACAGGAAATAACTTACTTATAATTATTACATACATACCCTTCATTCTCTGAATAATTTTATTTAAGCTATTATTCATCGGATAGCAAAATTGAGTATTATATCAAGTAATTATTATTTCGCTTCACTTTGGATTTGCTAGCATTGTATGAATACGATAATTCGTATTATTAGTATATTTTTTTACTATTCATAAACAAATCTGACGCATATACATTAAATGTAACAGAAACGAAATCGTATGTAATGTAGAAGACGAACAGTAGTACTAAGGTTACCGTTTGTAATAATTTGTTAATAGTATTTTCCTTGTTTATTTACTATATAAAACATTATATAATGCAATTTATTGGGAAAAACATTAATTATTTAGATAAAAATTATCTCATTAAGAATGTAGAGCAAAATGAAATTCTATAATAATATTGTATTTTAAAAGTTAATTGAATGATTATAAGTAATAAATCTTATAAATTCAAGTTCACGAATTACATAATTTTAAATAATTTTTAATATAACAGTTGCAAAAATGTGTGTATGCAAGGGGCCTTGTTAAACCATAGCAGCTTCAGCACCAGCCATATCCTATAGGAGATTGGCGTCAACAGAACGTCGCTGCCGCGCTCTTGTGTTAGCTCGTCCTTGCTCAGTCCGCAAAATACTTTCTCTTTCAGCCAAATTTTGTCTTACATTCTTATAATTGTTAACTACATTCTGTTAGTTAGCTTAACACGTATCTTTGAATGTTGGTCGATTAGCGATGTTAGTTATTTCCCAATCCTCATCACGCACTTATAAATATCACTTATAGGCGTGTTGTTACTAACTATAAATACTTTTAAAGGGATATGTAAGTAGATTATGTGCTGTTGTGCGCAGTTGGCAAGAGTAAATGAGGAAGTTAATTAAACACTGGTTTAATTCTGTCAGATGAAATCCCCTGTACCTTTGTTATCACTATAATTTATCACCAGAATACATTATCATGTTGTGATCTAGTTTAAACCTACAACCATACTTTTTGACAATGAATTGAAAACTACTCAGTAGAAATTAATATTAAGGTGTTTTCAAAGAGCCTACATTAATGTCGTTTTTATTCAACACATTGTATGCGAAATTATAACTGCTAATCGTACATTTTATGAAACACAATTCCTGCGTCAGTATCACAATAGCATAAAAGATTAAAATAATACAGCGGTCAATAATATTTTGGTGTTAAAAATTTTAAACAAATTATGAGAGAGAAATATAAATTAAATTAACTAAACTGACTACACTTTGCTATGGTATTTTATAGTACAAGCTCTTGTTAACCGTAGTCTATTGTAACCGGATGTTAGTCACAGTTACTGGGTGACTTCTAACAATGTCACTTAATGGAACCTTGAAGATAGATGGTGATGTCGGTTGAGGAACCCCTATTAATACTAAGAGGTAATACTACACTAAGTGGCAAACAGATGAAAAGCAGTGAGCTGTACAACTGCAAACCTTTAGGCGACCAAGATTATGTTCACAGATTTTAATCAATTAGGGAGTCAAGCCGCACGATTTAGTAATACTAAAGTAACCATGGTGGTAACGACGTGGAGTATGCTGTAAAGGGAGAATACTGACAATATTTTACTTCTGGATACTCGACCAACGGACAGAGATGAACCAAGAAATCGGCGCTTAATAACCACGTAACGAGTCACGTGAGGTGTAGATCCAATGAGAAGCAAGCAAAAGGGGTGATCTAATTTTATACTCAGCTGATCTTACCTACTCAGTATCTTATTATGTATTATAAAAAGGGAGAATTAATTTTGGTAAATATACGTCGTTAAAATCTAATATTCTTATAAAAATGTATTTAATAGAAATATTTGCAATAATAATATAATAATAATTTGCCTTAAAAACTTTCCCCTAAAAGATGAGATATTAGTCCTGTTTTCTCCAACCAGAATCAGCAGTCTGTGAAGATCTTCAAAGTTTTCTTCATTACATTAAGCTGCTATGTAACGAGGACTTGGACCTCTAACTTTGGTAATTACCATCATCAATTTCCCTGAACAATACTTGAGACGGTTTATGTTGTGTTGACCTTTCTTTGTTTAACATTTAAAGGAGTTTTACAATAGTTTAGAAATCCTTTATTCAACAGACTGGAAAGTAGGTTCCAAGTTGATAACATACGCTAAGTCGTACCATGTGTTTCTATGATGCTGTTTTTATTTTTCTGAAAATCTCAAAATTTATTCTTTTTACTCTTGGCGAATTATTGTATATTACATTGCTTAGATATATTAAAAGCTAGATATTTATTACATAAATAGTGATATGTTATTCTTCTCATTACATGATAATATTTATGACTATTTACAGTACTGGAGGTCTTCAAGTGTGGACTTTTGTTGTTAATTAAATGCAGTTAAAGTAATGATTTATTTTATAAGAACATACACCCACAATAAAGTAAATTGTAACATCTTCGTGCTAACCAAATTACCTTAGACTCATACCCAATAACTTCTTAATTTGGTCTACATCTTGAAAAGTAAATCTAAAGATACGACTAAAGAATCGTTCCAGCATTGTTGAAGCCCTTTCAGCAAGTTCCAATAACGTAGACATTTTCCACTTTTGTGATGATTGCGGACTCCAAAACAATTTATAATAATTAATAAGAATAATATGAAATACAATGGAATTACAAAAACCATTTTAACTGCAGTTTATTTATTAATATAATTCGAAAACTATTTAAATTTCGTACTATTACCTTTTAAATCTCATTATATTTTTTACAAATACGTTTAAAATTATTTTTAATATTTTAACAGGGACTCCACATGTATTATTTCACTGAACATTTGATAGTGCTATAACAAATTGATGTATATCTTATTAAAAATCCATAAATATATTATTTTGAAGGCTCTGGCTTGATGGTTTGAACAGTTCTTGAGAAATCGCCCATTAAGACAGATAGAGGAACAGACACGAATTTGTTTTATTGGACTCCAGTATGCTCAGCCAATACGTTAATTAATAAAGCAATATATCTTATTTATTTATTTAACGGAAACCCATTACATGCAACTACATAACAATAAGCATTCAACGTTTGAAGAAAAAAAAAGTTTACACAATAGCTATATATTACACGGATGGCAGCAGGCAACAAACATTAATCAAACAGGAGTCCATCGTGCATGAGAGGTGTCGAAGTAAAAAAAAGAGACAACTTATACAATCAATGACAGTACTATAAGTAGTATAAGTAATAATAATCATAATAAGAGAATATAAATATATGTAAGTATACACATATATGTGTAATAAGAAACTAAGAACCAATAACATAAATTGTTTTAAGCATTAACACAGAGATAGTGGAACATTCTATAATAATCAACAGCATTAATCATGCATAGCAGCCGCGCACAAAACACATCCACGTCCAACTAAATCCAGCTTATTAAAAATCTATATCAATTCAAGAAGTAATATCAATAAGAAAACAATAACAATACTATAACAATAACAATGCGATACAAATAAAAATTTGGTAACAATAACCATGCAATGACAATAACAATGTGATAACAACAACAATGCCATAACAATAACAATAAACTAAAATAATAAAAGAAATATAATAAAAACCATAACAACTAACGTAAATTATCCATACTATGTATATTGTCAATACTTATTAATTGATTTATCACAAGTAGTCACTGATTACTAGATTACTACAGAGCCACTTAAGTTAGAAAGTCCAAGCAGTAACAACAATTCAATGAATATTGTTAACTTATTCGACAAAAAATGTTTATTGGATAACAGTTTTCTTGGATATACCTTTTATAAAAGCTATGTACTGTATAGTTATCATTGTAAAAATTACGCATTTAAGCTGGAAGATGTGAAATATACATTTCCTCAAAGAAATAACTTTTCTCGCAGGAAAGCATTAAAAAAAATTATTATTGCATTTTAACTAAAGAAAAACAAAATTTGAAATATTCTTTTTCTTTTGAAACAAAACTATTCTACCTAAATCTTCTTTATCATACTTTATTCAATACACGTTATAAAATGATCCGTTATAGCTCAAGACGTGTTTCTGTAATCATAAACATGTATTATCCACTTCTTGAAATTTTTTATATGTATATTACTAATTATATTTCCCTTTAAAAAGCAAAACTTATATCTTGCCTTAACCTATTATGAATATTGCAAATACATGTTATTGATTAAATGAAATAAATGTTAAACATTACTTATAAAATCTACGCTGCAAAAGCTGTCAAGTACAACATTTAGACCACTAAGTTCGGTCATCACACTCATCGGTCGCACCAGAATACTGATTGCTTTTATCCAAAGTTTATTTAGTAGGGCTTAGTAGATTATTTCATTCTAGTAATATAAATGGATGAAAATTTAATGGATTCGGGAATATCTTAAATATAATCTTCAAGATTGAATTGTCAGAAAACATCTTAACCACCTTCTTGTCCAGTTTACGCTTTCTGAATCTCTGTAAAGTAATAAATAAATAATATAATTGCAGAAAATTCTGAGAGCAGTTCAACCATAGTCGGAAATAATAATGTGGATAATTAGGTAGTTTATTTGAACACCTACATAGCTTGAATGATATGAGACGGTTCCTAGAATGAAAACGTACATGGAATGTTTTGAACTAGTATAAAAACCCCTACAGATTAAAGAGGAGCAACAGTTGAGGGCGGTTGGTTTACCACCAGACCGACTACTGAACATCAGCAGAGCTGACCGCAGTATTCAGACGGTCAGTGTAGTGAGCTCTCTTTTATACGTTACTTTATAAAAAAAGTCTAATTCATTCCACCAAGCTAGTCATGAACGTAGCTGCTACCATTTAGACACCAAAGGTATAGTTTTTGGTTCTTCAACAGTACAATATCATTACTTTTAGGATAATATACAATTTTATTTTTCAAAAGCCAACTTTCATAATAGTCAGTATTGTGAAAAGTCTCTATTCAGATGCAACAGACAACAAATATAAACTTGTTGTATGTTACAATACAATAACATACAATGTTGTATGTTTTCCGAATACATGAGTATTCAGACTAATTATTGCAATATTTACACAGTTTTGGAATATTATAATATGGCAGTTAAATTGATTTGTTGAACTAAATTCACTAAGCTTAATTATAAAATCGTTAATTATCTCGTTATCACTTAAACCAATTTATCAAAGTTGTCCCAACAATGCAAAGTGACTAGTACAGAATGTTTCGTTACACATTGTGGAATCGAGTATATTCCAGGGTACTTTTGAGTTTTACGGTAAAGTTTATGTTTCTGAGCCATACAGTATTACTTTTAAAGTGTTTATTTAAAAAATAAAGTTAACAATATAGTGTCAAGACATAGAAACATATTTTTCATATTCTGAAAATATTGAAGTAACTGATTTACTGTACATCTCCAAAGTAGCAAGCCTAAGAATCAAGAAAAAAAGGGTATTCAATTTACCCACAATCAGACAGTGCTTTAATTAGAATCAAACTCTAATGTTTTGAACATAATCTTTTATTTGTGTAGGGGGAACGCATTTACGTACACATAGTAGGGCTCACCCTTTAAACATAGGAAATACCCACTAAATCCATACGAACCGCGGAGATTCAGGCAGGGAACCTTTTAAAAGGATTATTTAATGCCTGGCGTCCTAACAGAACTATGATACTTTTCACGGAGACAAAAAAATCAGTCAGTCAACCCACTCCTCGTTTCATGCGACAAAAAATGTGTTTTAACACAGAAAAGGCATTCCACGTGTGCTGCATTATCTCCACTACGGTTCTTTTGTGCTAGGTAACACGCTAGAACTCGAAGATCGAATGATTATGTCATCATCGTCTCACGGACAGTAAGCACCACGAGGGGACCCAACATCTCCCCTTGCGTTTAAAGTACTTCCTAAAGTAGCCATCCCCCGTCCGAAACCGACACAGATAGAAGAATGCAGCTTTTAGGTCTCTGATGAGGCGAAGCGTGGCACCCTCATCTCACATTTGCTGCGAAACTTGCATGGTTTCTTTCCTCACTGTTCCTGACGCTTCTTTTTGTCCCGTCAAGGCGAACAGTTCGAAGAAAATGATATTACTATTCTATATGCTGAAAACTAACAAAATATATTTAATAACATAAATTTCTGAATGTAATGGAAGAAGTTGATTCGGTGCTATATGCCGAAAGTATCTAAATACTGACTTATTTTTAAGGTTAAGGCCTCCCAGAACTCAATTGTAGATGTTGGAAGCTTCTAAAGACTGGTTCGTTATACACGTATAAACATCCAAGAAGTTTATTATAGACGTTGAATATTCTAGAAATCGTCTGCTGATGAAAGTCAAAAGATAAATAAAAAAAGATAAAGATAAACATAATCTAATGAAGATTTTTTTGTGTTCAATTTAAATGCTGTAAGCATATCGGGGTGGATTACTTTGTACCTTATACTTTATCGATTACAGTATACAGTAATTTGAATTTAACTAAATTGCATAAAGTTAAATTCACTTGAAAACACGTGAATTTATTCCATTTTCCGACTTTTTTATATAATCCAAAATACAAAGACATTTTAATCCTAATTGCTTTGAATATTAACTTTCTTAAAAACTAAAAAAAGAATCCATTCTTCAAAACCACTTGTCAATCTTTAAAAAAACCAAAACTACAGTTTTCAAAATTAAATACTTGTGCAATTGCAAAAAATAATAAAAATTATACAAAATAAATTTACTCTAAAGGTAAAAATCTATTTATTTAAATAAATCAAAAATATTATAACATCAAATGAATTAAAAATGTAAAACTTTAATAGCTATTCTGTATGTGTAAATTGATGATAATTGGAAATGCAGCTCAAAGAAACGATGGACTGTTTATGAGATATGCAGATACTTCAGTGGTCATACAAGCTGAGACAGTTAATCAGTTTAGGCCAAGAGCGAAGTTGAGGCGGAGGGTTTTTAGGGGTAAGTGACAAGGGCAGGCACCAATATCGAACATGATTTAACAAGAACGAGCTGGTTCATCCTTCAGGATCGGCCGAGGTCCCGTCGCAACCAACGGCCTTATGACAGACTTAAGACGTAAATCGTAGCTTTATTCCTTCAAAAGCGTCTGTTGTTAATTCACGGGCCAATTTTTTGTCAAAATTTTACTATAAAGTACAACTTAAAATGCAAAAAACAATTCCATAAGTTAATTTTAGATGTTACAACCCTCTAAAATCTTGCTGGAAAGGACCTCCTAAAAGCCGATTTTAGGTGGTGGGAGAACCTAACAAATTTTAAATGTCTTATTTATGAAGCTCTCAATGATATATTTACAAGAATACTCTTTGAGTATTTTTCAGTAAGAATATTAAAAGTATTTGTGTATAGGTAGGTTAGGTAGCAAAATGTCTGCTGATCTAACCTAGAGAGAGAATGCCCATTGCGTCTGAATGACGCTATTCAGATATTTCGGATTGGTTTTTGTAGATGCAGATCAGATGATACTTGAGATCAAGTGCACACAGACACAAGCAAACCTAGAGACACTGAAGATCTAAACCATTTGCAGTAAAGACCGGAGGGTAGTATGCCTTGTCAGACCTAGCAAAAATAAGATTAAAAATCATTAGTTTGCATCAACCACAATATACATTTAACTGAAAATTTTGGCCACGTATGTTGCTTTTTAATTACATAGAATCATAATTTAATTCAAAATAAAATTTTTAATTAGACCACAATCACCACTATATGATCTTTTACATGTAACAGTGGAGATAGTGAGTGAGAATAGTAGGATATTTATGTCAATATGATCTGTCCCTATAAGCAATATGCCACTCTGTTTATATACGTATATAGGCTCTTGGCTATAGAACCTACCGAGTATCACTATAAGTATGGGTTAGTATGTGCAGAAGAGCAACAGTGTCACGAGGGTTTGTTTTCGTACAAGGCGAACCTTTGTTCAGGGAAAATATTGCTCTTGCAGTTTCATATAAATATGAAATAGAGAAAATTTCCGTAATTTCACTGATCGTTTTTGAATTTGCTGTATTAATCGCGTGAAGTATCTTTATTTACTTAAGATTATCTTCATTTATTTCAATATTTTGATTAGAGAAGGAGGATTCAATAGTGGTTTTTTACTTTAAAGAAAATTTTATTGTAAATATTCAAGACAACTCCTTGGATTATTTTGTGACGTATTTTAAAACATGGTGTTTGTTTCCAGTATATATAAATGAATATTTGATGAAGATGTAATATAATTGAAAAGTAACAAAATTTAAATGTGGTAGCAATACAGTTTATGTATTTAGAAAACATCAACTGTAATACTTCGTAAATGCGACAAATTTGTTTGATATCCTATTTGAAATACGACTTGTTATATCTTTTGTACTTTTATTAGGTACTTTACATAAATATCGGTAAGATAACGCCATATAAAATTATGTTTTTTTGAAAGTGTTTGATTTCAAGTTTCTAGCCTATAACGTGACACACTGCTAAGTAAAAACCCATCAGTTTCGGTATTTTCCCCTTACGGGGAAATATACATACAGTTCTCGTATCTGCATCATCATAAAAAAGGAATTAACTTCATGTTACATATATATTCTAGATATCGATTTGTGGCTTATATGTACATGTAAAAAGACCTCTGGTTACTATATAAACACAAAGGATTGAGTAAGAAATTTGTAATCAGTTTTAGATATTTACAGAGTAATATTGCGGATTCAATTTTGAGTTTTTTAGTTTTAGAGGTCTTATTTGTGGACAGTTTTATACTTTTACTTGACGAAAGTGCGAAAGGAAACTAATATTTTCAAATTAAGACCTATTTAATTTTGATTATATTGCTAGGTTTTTGTAAGTATTGCACAAGTTTATAGTGCTGCACTAAGGCGAAATAAAATAGGTAACAAATAATTTAATTACGATAAAAATAAACATAAAATTTAAAATTTGTCTTCTATTATAAGAGGACCTAAATATTAATCATTCTGCCAAATTGATTGTGCATACAAATGTACTGTTTTAATTTCACACTCTTAACTTAATATCTATGTATACACGTTTTTTTATAAACTTCTTTTTTGATGTATCGGTACTAAAGAAATTGGCAATTTAACTTCAAATTTAGTTTCTATTATCTTCATTGTGTACCGAAATGACGATAAAACATGGGGGTGGTGACTTCTGAGGTCGTAGTAATAAATACTCGAATAATTGAAAAGTTTACTTATAAGTTCAAATTTAATTAATGAAACTTACAAGCACCACTTTTAGTTCGTAAATTAAATGTTTGCCTTGCCACGTTGCTGCTAATTAGAGTAAAAGAACTAAAAATATATATCTGATAGGTGGGCCTAAAATATCCAATGTTCTATGGAATTATGCCTACGATATTTTACTTTATAAAACTTTAAGATTTTTACTTCCCTTCGCAATATGTAGACTCACAACAACCCGGGCGTCGGCGTCTTGGCACGAGACATTGAAGCTGTAGTCTAAGAAGGTTTATTTCTAGTCGGTAATTACTAGAAGAGGAGTAGAAGTTATGA
>NW_025784626.1:0-24932 GCF_021130785.1 Homalodisca vitripennis
TTCAATTGGTTGTTTGTGGTGTATGCTATGATCAGTGAGACATTAGGTGTGCAATAACGAAAAAGATGTTTAATTAGAAATAATTTTCATTATGCCCGTCTAAAAATATTAGGTTGTATACGCCAAGATTATAATTTATTCATACCGTTAGCCTTTCGAATCAGAATATCATTATTGTATTAAAACAGCGGGGACCAATTAAATAATAGTTCGTTTTGCAGGGTGCATGACACAATATTAAAAGTAATTTTTAAAACTATTGATTCACCTATTCATATATTCTTGCAATGGTGTATTTGGAGTATTACCGCGGAGCAAGTTTTTACGTCATTATCCATTATGGCAACTTTTTTCACTCAAAAAATGTGACTGCTCCAGATAGAGTGCACATATTGAAACCTATACATTCATGAATTTAACAAATTATTACAAATTAATTTTTTTTAGTAATATAATAACAACATGGTTTAAATAATAAGAATATCTGTAGATAGTAATATGGGGTTTCTGGCGCACTTTCGGAGCCAACCGACATAAAGCAATGTTAAAATACTGTTCAATGTACAATAAAGGAAGATAGAGAAATAACACAGCAAATCTCAATGAAAAATTATACCGAATCTACAGTCGTTCGTCTCTCCAAAAAGCGATAGGTACATTACTATCTACTCTGTGGAATGAAAAAATTATCCTATCTACAGCTGTTTGCTTCTAATTTCTTAAGCTGGTGCTTTGTAAAAATGTTGTCAAATCTGCTTGACGAATAAAGGAATAAATCCTTCGATATTCTAATTTATAAATTTAATCAAATTTAAACAATTTTTACTAAAAACATACTGTACTCGTTAATAAAAAAACTTTGTCTACTAAATAAACAACTTGTAACTCACCAAAGTCTCTACAATTTCTAGCATTTAAATCAGTGCAATCAAGATGAATTCAGTGAATTGCCGGGATTATTTTCAACAACAGTTTGATACCGTCTTCGATACTTTCTTTAATAATGATACAGAATTTCAAAGAACTTGTTGTAAAGTCTTTTGCTCAGAAAAAACGTCTAATGGAGTGCCTTTTACTATCGGCAAAAAAACTAAAAAAGTAAGGGATTTCACTTATTTTAATATTAATTACGAAAGGAATATTGAAAAGAAAGTATAAAAAAAAATATAACCAAACAGAGAGTGTTCATCGTTTTTTTTATGAACATTTTTCCCATATTATACGTCCTTTCAAGATAATCATGACTTAATTTGATGAATTTCTTAGGAATTTTTTGTGATGTATCAAGATTTATCAACACAATTCCATTAAAGAGCATTATAGAATTTTTCATATAGAATATAGCCACATTTTGCTGTGAAACAAAACGTTATTACTTGTAGATAATATTCCATGTGATTCCTATGAAGAAAGACACCAACTATGGTTATCAATACAGTACTATGACGTGGGGAGGACTGCAAGTTTTCGTGTTATGACTTTATTCTACAAAGTTAATTGTTATAATTTCTTTATCTTTTTTTATTAGGTCTTCTTTCCAGAAAAAATAACAAACCAAGTGTAAATAAAAAAATTTTTTTCATTTTTGTTTAATTCTTTAATCTTTTTCTCATCACAAAACAGTCAAAAATCTGTTCGGGTTAAGTGTACTTTACAATCTTCCAACTCGGCCAATTATTTGTAAACCCGAATTTATCTTTCATTTTCTCCAAATTCATGATTTTGGTTACTTCTTTTTTTCTTCTAATTGTCATTCAACTTCCTTATACTCTTTAAAAACTGTGCCATTCACCAATATCATTTAACTCTTTCAAGAACATCCATTTAAATTGGGAAGAAAAAATTCAAAGACGGAAAAAATGAAAATTCGCTAACCTTCACTCGAGATGTCGGGGAGAATCGTTGAGTTAAAACCGACCCCAAAATTCTTTTTCACGAGGTTCCTTCGTTTAATTTCTCCAACAATGTACTATAAAATCATCGAGGATTTCTGGTTCAATAATCATAAACTAATATTCTACATCTAGGATACAATAAAAAAAATACAGGTAATATCTTTTTCATAATAAACGTGGTGTATCGAATACCTCCTACAAACCTAATGTATTCTTTGAAAAGGGAAAATATATTTTTTCAACGGTTCTAAGAGATAAGTAAAAAATTTTGTATTCTGTTTTCTAAATTCTGTAACAAATTGTGTTTGTTTTTATTACCTCACATATTGCAATTTTGTAAGGCAGGGATTATTCAAATGTGTTAGTTTATTTCGAAATTTCTTAGGTTTAGGTCTTTCATCAGACAAAATTAAATTACAATCTCTACAAACTAAAATATCTTTTATCACAATAATTTCTCCTCTATTATAACACTTGTAACAGTTGGCAATTATACTCTTCCATTTAAACAAAATGATTTGTTTTTATATCAATGGAGATTATGGAACTAAGTCTGCCGAGGTATAAAATTTTTCAGCACAAATTGTTTATGTTTATACATTTCTACAACAGAGATAAATAGTGATAAATAATTTATTCATTCTATTGTACAAGCTATTTAAGGAATATTTTTGTCTATGATTACAAAGAATTATTCCGGAAGAAATCGAGATTTTTCATCAACGAAAGAGGTATATTTTTGAAGTTTTAGAAGGAATGAAAGAGAAATAATATTGAACATCATCAATTATTGTAAAAGACAAAATGAATGATTGTGTCTTTGGTTGTAGTTGTGTGTTAGTGGTGGCGTGTTTTGCGCCTATGGGAATCACATCACATTCAACTTTCTAAGGGCGGTGTCTAATGTTTCAGCAGACTTGGCCCTGCCACCTTGCTACTTGTCCAACCAAGTTAATGGCTAGGAGCTGTAAATTCGGGTCTTAGACTCTGGAAATTTTCATTTTTGATTCCCAAGTCTCATTTTCTTTCTTTGGTAACCTACTGTGTAGAAGTTGATGGAGAGATTCCAAATTAGGGAATTTGTGTCGGGTGTTTTGTAAGTGTAATGTTGTATTAATGAACGATGTGAATGATGAATGTAATGAAACGAATTTAAGGAAGAGAAGGAATTAAGGAATGAAGTGGAAATGGTGAGGAAGCAAATAATGGCGCCGCCCAACCCACAGTTGTCATTTACTCGGCTTGTTCTATAGTCCATTACAGCTATGGCCACTCGTGTAAAGACTTGTCCCCGAACCACTGGAACTTACAACCCATGTCTTCCTCTCAATAAAAAGCGCCGCCTGAAGCTCTGGGATTTGAACCCAGAACCTCAGGACTTTGAAGTGCAAGCGTCCTTTTACCAACTGAGCTACGGAGAGTCCCTCGAAAGTTATTAAGCATATATCTCTGCTATATAACGGTTGTTCTCCACTTTTTACAATTAGGAAGATGGCTAGTTTACAAGTTTATATTAAGTAATTTTATATTTTCAAAAACCACCTCAACCGATTTTTAATGAAATTTGGTACACCATATAGTAAATACTTAAACTCTTTCGACTTAACTTATCCATAAGGGTGAAATCATCCCCTAATTTCTTAATATTCATAAAAAAATAAAAAAAATTATCAGAAAAATCTGAAACTTCAAAAAACAAGCGAGTTCAACTTAAAATTTCATGAAAATAAATTTTTCATAAACTACCCCAATCATCCCTTATCTTAAAAACTACATCTTATATCTCGAGAACTATTGGAGCTTTTATCTGCTGAAATTTGGTATATAGGATCAGTTAAATATTAAAGTATTTTTTAAAATCATAACTTCCGGTCCAAACCCTTTAAGATTGACCTTGGAATAGTTTTTTGTTAATATCATCCCCATTTTTTAAGGATATTCTTTTGAAATTAAAAATGAATACTTATATCAATGTCTTTAAAACAATTCCTGTAAAGTTTAAAATTATCCGATGAATAATAGTGAAATATAATGTGATCTCTTTTACTGAAATTTCTCTCTAATATCGTTCTTGAATCAACATCATAGGCTAAATTAATTTCTCAGAAAACCACAACCACATAAAACAAATCGCGTTTGTAACCACGCTTTTTTGAAAATCCATATTGATAATTATATCGTTTCTTTGAACCAGAAATAATTTGTCATACTCTTTGTTGTATCAATGACATAAATAGGTACTTATTCGCTAAAAAATTCTTTAGGAATTGTAATACATTTCCTTATTATTTACAGTACATACTTTCTTAAAATCTTGATACATCTGATACATGATATCTGAAAAAAGACCTCCTGAAAATGTTTTAAATTTTGTAATTCCATCTGGATAATAAGAACCGTTCAATTTTATCCTCTGATATTTTTTACATTCCAAACTATCAAACTTTGAAGGATTTACTTTTCTTGTGTTATTCTGTCTATCTGTTGTGAAAACCGATGATAACGAACTTGGGATTGAAGATATTTCTATAAATATTTGTGATATATCGAACGAATAAGTTGTTCCGGAAATACCTTTTTGTTCAATAAATTGCCAATCTAGAAAATTTAACATAATGTTTCTGACGTTTTGTAATTTCATCAATCAACCTAATTTTACTCGTGGTTTTATAATCAATCATTGGTAACCTCTAATAAAAAAATCTGTAATTGTTATTTTTCCATCAACAGGCATAACATTTCCAGTTGCAGTCTTCCGAATCACATACAGTCGTCTTCTGTCTCTTATAAAACTTAGATATAAATCCTCCTTTTATAGATCGGAATAGTAACAATTTTCAATGAAATCCTAATCCAAAATGAGATAAATTTCCAGCTGCTTCAAAAAACACCATAATTTTAAAAATCTGATTCAAAGCCATTAGAAGTTTGTGAAATAACATCACTTTTTCGCACTACGAAATTAGTTCTTTTTAATTGTGCTTAAGGTTGGCCACAGTTTTCGACTTCTTCTATCAATTTATTGTGTTTTTCTTACTTCAATCTTAGAAAATAAAAACGGTATAATATTATCGATTTAATCTAACATTAATTCAGTCTCCAAGATATGCTTGGACCATCTTGTTTTGTTAATAAGTTCCAGCAAATTTTATATAACTGGAAGTTAGGACGAGCTCAAAAAAGTTATCTCCAAAAATCAATATTAAACTAAGTTCTTTTATTTCGGTTCAATTCAAATGTTGTTTACTAATTGGGATTAGAAATTTTTATAACTTCCGCCCTTTCAATATCTTCTAGCATATTTTCTGTAGTCCGCCATTCTAATAAGGAGTAAATTTAGAAAATTTAAACATCATGTACCATTTTTTCATCGATCTAATGTTACGTTTTTATAAGAAGAAATAGTATATAAATTTTAGTGAAATAATTAAAAAGATTAGAGTCAATTTTTAATGATTCTACTTCGTCATATTTCAGGATTCTCTTCCTTAAATTTGGCGATCTCGGTCACATATTTCAATAAAATTTGCTCAAGGGTAGTAACCCGCTAATCTTATAATATTGTTCTCTAATCTACTGTATCTTTATTTTCATCCAAAAAATTTTTATACTCAAGTGTTTGTTAGAGACAAAGTACAGACATTGGATCTTGTAATTGATTAATGTATATTTTCTTGAATGAAAACTCATGTTGATAATGTTTGATATTTTGCAATGTTATACCAATTCAATTTGTTTACGTATAATCATCATCATATCTTCGGATAATTCCATATTTTGATGATAATGTCATCCCATCTGTTCTTTTTTCAAATCTCTTTCGTGTTGCATGATAAAAAGATCGAAATGCAACTGTCTGTACCGCCATCTCTATTTATTAGGAAAATATTTTTCAATGTCAAGTTTTTTTAAATTGGCTCATTTTTAGCGTTCTACATTCAGCACATTTACCAGTAATGCTCTTAACTCCATGGATGTTGATCATAGTATTGTTGATATCAGCTTGTTGCTGTTTTTTCTTTACATCTCTCCCACAATATATTGAGCGCCATTTAGAATAGGAATAATTAGTCATCATAGCCGCCTACATCCATTATAATCTGAGTTATCAATATTTTCAAAAGTTTTATTAACATCTTCTTTAATTTTTATTAAAGTTTTTCTTCTAGTTTATTTACTTTATCGAGATTATAAAGAGTTATCGATCATCTATTTGTCTTTTAAAGTAATTCAATATTCTGTGTTATCTTTCTCATTGAAACGTTGTACCTATAATTTTTCACAAAAAGTTTACTTTCTTCATTGAAATGTGTATCAAAATCATTCCAGATTTTTGTTTGAATTACTTCACCATACTATTACGATTAACATCATTTTTATATGTATTTAAAGTTTTCTTCTAGGTTATTTACTTTATCAAGTTATTCACCAACATCGTCTACTGATCTTTTACTTCTTTCATCAAGTATTTCATTAGTCTTCTGTTGTAAATATTCTTTTAACCATGCTTGTTATGATTCTCATAATCTTTGTTTTAGTTCATTAATCATTTTAATAGGATCTTCTAATTGATTCATGTACAACAACATCAAATGGCATTAATTCATTTACTAACACCGCTAATAATTCTTTTTCCTTTAATAATCTCTAAGGCATTTTTAAAACTTGCGGATGTCATGTAAAATCAACAATATCGATGTTTTTTCTGATAATTTTAGAGGTTTTAAAATTTGTTTCTTTAACAACAACATTCCTGTTTGTCATCCAATTACCTGGTCGAACACACGACAATTCTTTTTTTGATTAGCTAATACTAACATAAATTCTTTTTTTTTTCATAAAACTTTGATCGTTACCGTATATTTTATCCGCTTTTTCGATATGAGACATTAAAATTGGTTAAATAATTTTTTTAAACCCTCATCAACTTCTTTTTCCAATGTTTTTATTTTATCAGCAACTTCATTTGAACTACATGAAATTTGCAAGTTTGTTATCATATTCTGCTTTTAAAAATCTTCAATCTCAGACAGCAAACATATCTGACTCTGGAAGGTTTTGTAATACTTTTTCTAACTTGTGTATCAAACTCATTTCTCATTCTATCATAAATTCAAACTTATTTATCTACATGTTGAATTAATTTGTGTTCCATATTATCGTCAAAACTGATTTTGTGAATCCATATTTTATTAAGTAAATAATTTTGGTTAACAACTTCTTTATATTTCTTTACCCAGTACTCAGTTCATTCAAAACAAAAAACACATTAAATGACCACAAATTTGGGGATCTTTATAGTCTTGATATCTGTGAATCATTGTTAGTAGACGCTTGATTTTTTCTAATATTTAATTTCCCAATATAATATTCTATTGGTGGTTTGTCCTCAATTCTTCCATACGGAATCAAAAATAACAGGCATTCTTATCATTTTTTATTATAATAAATCCAATGCGTTCCACTTCCCATATTCGAGTCTAAATTCACAATTCCACATTCAAATTTCTTACTTTTTTCAGGTAATGTTTCTCTCATGAAAGACTTCCTCTATAAATGCTTTAATATTTTTGCAGATTTCTTTCCAATCTCCGGAATGTTGAATGGTTTTAATTTTTTTTTCAATGTTTGATTCTCACGTAATTCAAAGTTTTTCCATATCCTAATCCAGATCCTGCTAACATCTTCCAAACTCTTTATCTAACCACAATTTTTTAAATGTTTCGAACAATAGGAATCACATCTTTTTTAACGATTGGAGCAGCTTTACGATAATAAGGAACAACATTTTTAACTAAATGGAATAATTTCTCCAAAAATCTAATAAATCTTTCAAAAGTCCACCATTTTTGAGGTCTTTCAAACTGATGATAGGAAAATTCTATTCTGGTTCACTTTATTGTTTTTTCTTTATGTTTTTCGAGTTTATTGTGATTGTCTATTTGTTAAATATATCTTATCTTTCCGCCAATTTTTTAGTTGATCTATTTTAAATTGATAACTAACGGGTATAGTTTTCTTCTTAAAAGCGGGATTTTATTTTTTCTTTCTGATTTTTGCTGAAGTTTACGTTACACCTCCATTTATATAGTTAATATTTTAAGTTCTCTTCGATTCCCATTCATTTAGTTATCTCTTCAAAAACATTGCTCCAGCTGTTGGAAAGCGCAACAAATCTTTCACCTAAACTAGGCTTCTTTTGATAAAAATCCTATTCCATTGCCTTATCTTGCAAATCTTTATCTGCGATATGGTCTGGAATTTGTGTCTCTATGTTTTGCATAATAAAATATCGTGTTCCATAGCAGCTTGATATTCTAAATTTATTAATACCAGGATCTCCTCTTTTTCTGTCTTTTTTCGAGTGTTGTGCGGGCCCCAGATACTGATATGTTGGGTATCGTGTAATTCAAAAGGTATATTGTTGATTAAATTCATTCTAAAAAGTATCACACTACACCTTCGAATCATAGTTGGAACTTATTGCCGGCCAAAAACTCGTTTTAAATATTTAATTCCATCAGGCTTTTTCAATCATTTCGTCAAGTTTGTTCGAAATAAGTAAATTCTTTAATTGCTTTCTTTTGTCTAATTCAAAAATAATTGTTTTTTCCTGACTTTCTTTGAGCATAAATATCATTTATAATTCCATCGCAGTTTTGTCAAATCGTCGATATATCTGTACTCATTCTTATTATCTTTGTATTTTCTTACACCTGATCCTTCGATTCGTTTTTTCCCAAATTGGTTTAATCAAATTGAGATTTTTTTTTACCATTTACTTGACTTTGGTTTCTTATGTAGATTGGATCATTATTTTTGTTAAATTGAATCAGATTTCCATAAAATTTCAGTATACTTTTTCAAATCTTCTTCAGAATATCAAACCGTCGTTTGGTAACATCAGTGCATGTATTTATAATCTCCATAAACACCTGAGTACCTTCATATGTTTTTTCATTAATAATGATATCCATTATGCTCATAATTTAATACGGGTGTGTAAATTTCCAATCATAAAATTCTTTTCTTTTTTTTTCCCATTTCAAACCCAAATTTATTCATCTTTTACTCTAGGAATGAATTTCTTTACCAATTTTTACCAATTATTATATCCGTTGTTCCAGGACTTATTGGTTCAATTATGGTAGAGTCTTCAATGATTCGAGGTATAAATGGTGTTGAAGATGGTAATTTATGGGCAATTCAAACTCTGATTTCTGGTATCGAAATAATCTGCATAAATTGTCTTACAACTGGAACCAAATTCATCAAATTTTGATTTTGCTTAAAACATTTTCAATTTTTGCCTCAACATTTTATTGCAGCAAGTTACTGGTTGATTAATTTTTGAATAAAGTTATTGTTCTTCTGTCATCCATTCGAATCACTGTTCTTTAAAGTCTTTGATTAATTTTCTTTTCGATTTGATCATGTTTTTTCGCTTCTCTCAGAAGTTACGTTCGCCATTTAATTTAGGAGAAATTTTGCAGAAAAGTGGAACGTATAAACGTGAAACTCGGCAACCGGTAAAACGTGAACGTGGGAACGTGAAACACGAACGTGAAACACGGAACGTGAAACGTGAAACACGAACGTAAAACATGAACGTGAAAACCGTAACACGACGAACGTGAATACAATGAACGTGAAACATGAACGTGAATGATGAAACTTGAAAACTGTGAAAAGTGGAAACGTGAACAGATTTATCCGTTTTTCTGTTATTTTCATATTGTAAATAAAAAGTAAGATATAATATAAAAATAATTGTAACAAATATTTTATCAAGTAGATTTGTCAAGACCCACCTGAGCAGGCATTTATATTAGAAAAGTTTATTCAGATATTTCCCATTTTTAGGCTTCAAAAATAGTTAGTTTAATAGGTTAAAATTCCAGTAGTCTTCCTTACCAAATTTTATCACATAACTCAATAATAGTGGTTTAAAAACTCATATCTGATCCCACATAATTGTTATAAATCTTTCTCGAATAGTGATCATCTTGCTTAAAAATACAAAAACATATTCTTATTTATTTATTATAACTTGTTTATCAACCTTTGAAAGCCATTGGGTAAAGATAGATTCTAAGATATGTTTTTGTGACGGGACATTACGATTTATTCCTTAATAACAGTCTTGATTTTCTAAAATACAATCATCAAAACCACGATTAACGAATTGGGTTTTACATTCGCTTAACGGAACTATGTCCTCAGAAGCTATTATATAAAATGTGATATTTTTTTGTTTAAGTTTTTTTTCTTAATATTTTCAAAATCTTTCTTGTAATTCTTTTCTAGGCGTCTTGTTCTTAAAGATGTACTAAAAAACTTACAAATTGGAATAAGGAAAATCAACATATTGTAGATTAAAATTCAATATTAAAGTTGTTTTTCCACATTCCACTTTGAAACCAACAATTATACTATCTGATTGGTTGATCTCTTTCCTTATTTTCTTCAAACATAATTTGAAGTTTTATCTGATCTTTGTGCTTTAATAAATTTTCTCACCATTTAAATAGAAGATTTTCATCTTGAATCAACTGCATGCGAAAATGTCAGCTGTTCAAGTTGTCTTCAGAAAGCTCTAAATTAGTTTTAAACTTGGAACATCCTAATTCTCTTAGAGGAAGAAAGCAAATTATTTTTTCGGTTTTTATGCGGCTTTTATTCTGTCAATTTTGTAATAAATCTTAGTGAAAGTTATCCTTAATGTATAGGATTTAGTGAGAAGAAACATAACTAAAATATTATGGTTTAAACAAACGGATTATATTATCTAACTTCGACTATTTAATAAAAATTTCCCTTAAAAATTATCTAAAAAACATTCAAACATTCTAGATTAAATCTTTAAACTTTGACGATAACACAAGTTTGATATGCAAAAAAATTATCTCTCTAATATTAATTCAAATAAAATCACCAGTTAGAATAATGTTCTTCAGCAATTAATGTAGATTTATTAGGGTGTTGTTCAAGAATGAGCTATTGAGCCAAAATCAGGGTATATTTAGGATAAAATTAAAACGCCAAAATTTTAGTCCGTTCGATGTAATTGAAGCATGCACTGCAAATCTCGTTGGACCTTAAAGGTTTTTTTTGAAAAAATCATACGCGAACATTTACACATAAGAATCTGAAATTTGTACTACACTTTTTTCCCAAATGTTGCTTATGGATCAAAAATCAGTGAAAAACCGAATGAAATCGATTATTTTCCAATTAGAAAAAATATTAAAAGAATTCAAACAAATCGTTCTGACTATTCAAGGACTCTGAAGGGAAATTTATTAAATAATGTGAGTAAAACAACAATTTATTTATGATTGTCGACAAGAATTGATGAATCAAGGGATGCTATTGAATAGCTTCTCTTCAAATTTTAAAGGGAAAACAACTTTTGAATGTATAAATTACAGGGAGTCTATCCCATAGACCCCTTAACAATCTTCATCCTGACCCTGTTTTTTATACAATGAAATTGGACTTTATACTGAAATAAAAATTACTAGTTAAATTTCTTTTTCTATCTAAATGGAGTCAGTTGTCTAGACCTACTCAACAATCAACTTTATTCAATAATATAAGACATTTGCACGATTGTTGACGAAAATAATGAATTTTGGTTTAAGGCTAAAGATGTTGCAGCAATTTTTACAATATGAAAAATACTAGACAAGCTAACATAAATAATATTGATAATGACGAGAAAATAGCCTTTAAATATATAAAATTACAAGAGTCTATGCCATAGACCCTTTCAAATAATCTTTCATCCTGACACTATTTTCATTAATGAATCTGGATTTTATTCTTTAATACTAAGATCTATTAAATTTGGAAGCAAAAATCCTTTCAAAAGTGGGTTACAAAAGAGGTTTTTACCCTCCATTAGAAAATTTGCGTGAGTACATAACTTGAAAACAAGAATAAATATTTAGAGGACGAAGTTAAACACTTGGCAAATTAAAAGATGAAATGAAATCATTGAAAATAAGAGAATCAAGAATTTGCGAAATGGAAAATGAATTGAAGAGAGAATATGGTATGTAAAGATTGTTGTTAAGAAAAAAAACATCACATGTTTTTGTTTATATGCCTGTTAATTAAGAAGAATCACATGTTGGGTATGGGCCTTATCATCGTTAGTAAGAGCTCAGGGAAACGAGAAATTACCAAACCGATTAAATCATCTAAAAAAAAGAATGATCAACACAATATCTCCCCCCCCCCCCCTGACCACCCCTTTAGCATCTCGTGTTTCATTGATGACGAACCAAATTCTATCCAATCTGTATAACCAAATGAAAGAATCTTTCGATAAAACTAATATTTTTTTTTTTTATACTAACGGAAATCATTTTACTACAAATATGGCAGAATTCTCGATCTGATTTATAGAAATATTCTATAAGTACACGATGAAAATGTTTCTAAATTTTTACTAAAAACTCTCGTTATATTATTTTTTGTTTGTAAATTGTCTGAGCATATCTAGGGTATACATCGTAGAATTTTTTTTTTCATATTACACAAGGCATTTCGTTTTTATAACTTTCGACTGGAAAATTGTTTTTTAGCATCAATCTTTGCAAAAAGCATCTTTTCTATCTTGACTATACTGCCAGTTATTAAATTCAGAAAGATTTTTAATTTCTTTTACAAAAGTATACACTTTTTCTCTTCTAAAGTTAAGTTGTTCCTATTTTATCATATAAATTCCTTACAATAACAGTCTTTTCTATTCTCTTCTTGGACACTTTGTACATTTCTTTTGGAGGACTCCATTTATATAGAAAAAATTATTTACACGATGAAAATGTTAAACTATTAACTTATGTTATTTGGTTTGTAAATGTTTTTGATAATTATTTAACCATTTTATAGTTCATCTCACATTCTACATTGAGTTATCTTCATAATAAATAATCTTATGAAGATTATTCGTTACACAATCCTGTACAATTTTGAGTCTTTCTTATCTCTACTATAGTGATCCATATTTAAAACTCTGAAATTTTTTTAGTTTCTTTACATTTAAGACTCTTTTTATCTTCCAAAGTTTAATTTTTCTATTTTATCATATTATTCTTTATGATTATTCCCCTTTTCACAAATCTTTGCACATATAATGCGTCATTCCATCTTTACTATTTTCTATCTTTATAAAATTTCATTTAAATCTTTAAATTCTTTGCACTTTGGTACATTTCTCTTTTGATGCGCCATTTATATATAGAAAATTTATAAACAAGTTTTTTGACTTTCTTCAATTCATATTCATAAAACTTTCCGGTTTTTTCTTCATTATTAAAATCTTTTATACTATAAGTTACAGGAATCTGTGTTTTTAATTTGATAAATCACAAAGATTTCTCTTGGGACCAATTGTTCTTATATTTGTTCGAAAATGTTTGTTTTTTACTAACATATTCTTACATGATCATTGACTTTAAACTTTAGTTTTCGTGTGAATTTCAGGTGGAACCATACTTGAAAACAGGTCTCGTATAACTCCTTTTCTGCATCCTTATCTACGTCTTTCGGTTTCATTTTGATTGTGCTGTGAACTGTATCGTTATAATTGTTTTACGATTTTTTGAAGATTATCGATCCATTTAAAGTTTTTTATTAATCTCAAAAATTACTTTCATTCTCTCATTTTGTGTTCTGTTATATCTCTCTTTCAATACTTGATTTCTCTTCACTTTTCAGTATGATAATTCTTAATGGGGGGGTTTGTATTTTCTCAAAACATCGTTAAATTCTTTATTTTTAAAATCTAATACTCCTTATCTGTATAAAGTAGGTTACGGAGCGGTTTGTGATTGATCCCTTCTTGGCATCTTTTACTATTATCTCCTCGACAGCTTTTTGAAACATCCTTGCCGTTTTTTCTTTTGGTTGCTCTTGACCAAGCATATTTTGAGAAAGTATCAATAACATTTGTAACTAATACTTAAATCCTATCATTTTGATCTGAATAGTTAGCACATTATTTACTATAATCTGCTGCCCATATAAATTCGTCAATTCACCTAAAGTTATAATTTTTCTCTCTTTTAAATCTTTTTTTTCGTACTGGTGCTATGAATTTCTCTAGCTTCAATCTCGATTTCTACCTTATTCTGTAGATTCTTTCTTTACTTGTTTTTACATTAAGGATTCTTTATAAATTTACTCTTATGTGTCTTACATTTTGAAACATTTTGCTGCAATTTCTATACAATCCGTTTTGAGTGTTGAACATTCTTAGAATCTATATTTTTCGTTTTTCTTTTTACAATTGTGACAGTGAATTAAATTATATTCCATTTATATATCAAAGTTTCCAACTTTGTTTATAATCTTCTCCAAATATATGTTTTAATTTCGCCTTTTATATCCATTACGGTACTGTATCGGTCTTATTTTCTAGGAACATTTCTCTTATCATCTTTAAGCGTTTCAGTGCCAGCTTGTTTTATGGTAAACTGTGTACAACTCATGTTTGTAGCTTTTGATTACTGTCATCTCTCTAAATTCTTCTTTATCTTCGAACAAACGTTCTTCAAGTTTTCGATATTTATTGTTTTATTTTACATACGCTTCTCTTAATCCCTTTGCATCTTACTGGGATTTTTGTCTAGATATTTGTACCGCGTACCATTTTCGATATCAAGCACAAAATTATTCAAATACTTCGCTTATTTAAAACTCATCTTTGAATTTTCCTATTACCTTCTTATTTTTTGTAGTGAAACATTCGTGATCTTTTGGATAACATCACTTGTATCAAAGTCATCTATATTTTCTTTAATTAATTTAAATGGATCTCGTTTCAATTTTAGGAAATAACTAGTCTGTATCCATTGTAACACAGATTCAAATCTGGGTCTAAAACTTCTTTAATTTTATCGTAATAAAACTCATACAATTAACAATTTTGATAGGTCAAGCACACTCGAAATAATCCTTTGTAGATCGGTTTGTTAAATTTACCTCCTTTTGTATTGAACATGTGACTCGCTATACACGTTGTCGTCAAAGATATGAAAGCATTTGAAGTATTGTTTTCTTGGCCTGTTTCATTGAAAATTCTTTCATTTCCTAGTTTGATATTCACATCTATTTTCGAACCATTTTCCTTACTTTTTACAAAAAACTGCGTTGTTCATCAGCTTGTAAGAAATTCTTTCTCAAAAATCACTGGTAGCTTTGGTTCTCATGTTTGTGTGAAAAATCAATGTACTTTTTCATAAAAGGCTTCTGTTCGAAAGCTATAACTCTGTTCACATGTTTCAACACCATCCCTTGTTCGAAGGTAAAATTACAAAAATTTCTTGAATGATAACAACGTATTCAGTTTTATCCAGTTTAGTTGTGCAAAGTTTGATTTTTATAAATGTTCGGGTGAAGCAAGAGGTAATAATCCTTGTGATGTTCATGTAAATTTGTTGGATATCCTTAGATTCAACTTCGAGAATCTAGCCATAATTTCTCTTCTCCAGTGAGTTCCCAAAATTGTTTCTTGCCACTCTTATTTTGTATATGTGTTTAGGATTCATCCACTAGATTTCGTTATATGGTAAATTTTGCATAAGCCCGTAACCATAAAGGTTATTGGCATCGAGCGTACAACAGATTAGATCTTTTCAGGCTTTGGATTTCATCAAAATCTTTCAAATATTTGTTATTTGCTTTCACTATATCGTTTAATACATTGAGAAATGCCTCCGCGAATACCTTTTTTCGGATCAACTTATAATATCATTAATCGTCGTAATCGTGTATCAGTTGATAGCTCAGATTTTAGTTAATTTTAACACATAGCATCCACATGCAAGGCTGGGAGCTGTTTGATAGTGTGCTGGATCAAGACTTATAGGCAATTTCAAACCAAAATATTCCTAAAAATTTCTCCAAAAAAGATATCAGCGAGCAATTAGAAACATCTTGAATGTTATAGATGATCAGAGTAATTGTCCAAGATTTTTCTCTTTTTAATTTGTTCCATAAACGCTCCAAGTTAGTTGATGATAATCTTTCCTCAGATATGCCTCTCGTCTGTTCAAAAGTGAATAGAAATCTTGAATTTTAGACCAGCTGTTCTGTGTAATCAAGTTTTTCAATTACTATCGATCAAAATTCGTAATGGAAATATGCCTTTTCAACGATAGAATTTTAAAGATTTCTTCTTCGTCATTTGGCTGTCTTTCTATAATTTCATTTCAGTCCATCCTGTATAAAAATCGATTTAGGTATGTTTGAAGTCTTCTTTCTATAACATTTTTCGCTAATTTT
Organism: Homalodisca vitripennis; assembly: GCF_021130785.1. Taxonomy (NCBI): domain Eukaryota; kingdom Metazoa; phylum Arthropoda; class Insecta; order Hemiptera; family Cicadellidae; genus Homalodisca; species Homalodisca vitripennis. The sequence continues at coordinate 16,191 of NW_025784626.1, forward strand.
TTAATAGGACGAGGCCACATGGAATCTACAATGTGTCTATCGAAAGAGAAACTTTATAAATTGTTCCTAGGTTTATCATTGTCAAAACTCATAGCCGCATATCCAGAATTTTACAGAATACATTTATATATTTTTCGTTCGCAGAGTGTGTTTGCCACATCAAATCAACGTTTCCATATTTCTTAGCTAATTCTTTTATGTACAAATGTGGGAGTTTTTGTTCAAATTTTAGGTTTTTTGACTCATTATTGTGAACAGAAAACTGGAAATGTTATTGTGGAAATTTCAAACTTTCAGATTGCAACATGCATGAGCTTGCGCCTCGAATACTTGCCGGTTAAAATGACAATGAATCTCGCACTTTTATTATAAACTCTTATCTTTCCAAACGCTATCAGGGAGTTAAAAAACCATACTGCAATTGGACCCATACATCATCCGCATGGACTCATCTCACAGACTATGACAAAACGTTTGAATTTTGGATACGAAATTTCTTTCTTCTTCTGTCAATTTCAATTAGGTTTCATGTTCTCTAGAATTATATTTTTTCGGCTATGTATTTCGAATAATTTATTGAGTTCTTTCAAACTCAATTTTTGTCGGGTACGTTTTTCAAATCTTCTTCATTTTTGGCACGATAACTTAACTCGGTTTGTACATGCGATTGGTCACATTCGGACACTAAATATAGGAGTAAAACCATAAGGAATGTGCCTCTGGAATCTGGTGGGTGTCTGTAGTTGATCTTTCTGGGATATGTTTCGTTACAATGTCGGAATCTTTTCCAATATGCTCTCAAAGTCCATAGTAAATTACGTACGGATGGTGAAATCTTCTTTTTGATAATTAGTAAATTTAGTTGTTTGACCTGGGAATGGCTTTAATTGGCTTACAAAATACTTCATGATTTTTTACATAAATTTCTAAGTGATCTGTTAATATCTGTACAGAATTTGTAAAAATAGGCTCTGCTTAAACATCTTCTAACAACAATAAATTTTCTTTCTTTTATGTTTAGACAACTGCGAAGAAACATAGCTTAATTTAAATCGGTTATCAAAACATAATGAGATTTATCAATCATGTTTAAACATACAATAAATCAATGGTTTGTTTCAGCGTAGTATTTTTCAGACAAATTTGCTAACGGAACAATGTTAATTAATAATATTTTCATCAAAAAAACTGTAGGACATGTGATAGACATTTGTTGCGATACTTATACATTGGAATTGTTTTTTTATAGCTGTCGTTTTTCAAATATTTTGTATATCTTTCAGAGGACATTGGGATTACTCAAAAACCTGAAAATATTTCGTCATTCACAAATTTTTTCTAATGGCTTTACACGTTCACAGTCTCTTTCTGGTTTTTTTCAATAGCACATCTTTATTGAGTAAATAAAGCAAAAAATCATCTTCTATTTTTTATAATTTATACAACGCTTTTTTATCTTTGATATTCTTTGGTAAATCGTATGTATTGATCCTGCATTCTAGCAATCAATTTTCGGTGAATTGTTTAAGGCTCCAAAAAACTAGTTTGTTTACAACTTTTAAATAGTACCAATCCGGAAACCTTTATTTGGATTATTCAGTTTGTTCTCGATGATTGTTAATTTATTAAATTGCTTAGGTAATTAAAGTCGTTTACGTGTCAAAGTCATGTCGTCTGATTTGATAGTAAAATACATTAGACATGTTGTGCGGTTCACCATTCATTATAAGTTCGTTTCGTATTCACATTCCAATAGAGAGATAGCCCTTCAATTATTTTTAACAATTTTTTGACAATTTCTCGATTAAACTTTTAAATTTTCTGACCGCATAATTGAAAGATATTTGTAAATTGACAATGGGAATTGTCGTTCATGTTTGTTTAAAATGTATTGCTTGAAAAAGACGTGGTATTGAGGATAAAATTCTACATCAATGATATTTTCGGATTTTTACTTTAAGAGTTTTATCAATTTCTTCGATCATTTCAGACTTGGTTTTATTCGTTAAGTAACACGATACGCCCAACTTTTCAGCTATTGACTGAAGTTTTTCATCATTAAATAGGTCGAGATTTTTCTTTTCAAACTTTGAAATTTCTACTTTAATTCACGTAAATCTTTCTCAATATTTAAACATTGTCTTCGTGATCGGAGCAATTTTACTTTTCTCTAGCCCATTGTCTTAATCTATAATTTAGTTCTTTATCCGTAAATATTGCTTGATTTTTTTCGTGACTTTGTAGATTATAATGGCGATTCATAGTTTTTTTCTTAAAATTTCTTTTTTGCAGAACGGAATGATATTTTTTTCGCGCTCCATTTAGTATAGAAAAAATTTACTTTAAACTAAATGGTGCTTGTAAAATCCCAAACGATGTGCGCCTCTCAACGGGCGTGATATCACACTACGGATATTGACGCAGGCGACTACGGCGATTATCGTGATGGTTCGGTCTGTAGTAGCACACCTCGACTGTCATTGAAGATTTTTCACTTTATTCGTAGCAGATTTGACAACATTTTACAAGCACAGCTTAAAGAAAGTAGAAGCCAAACAGCGTGTCGATTATTGGTTAATTTTTCAATTCCAACAGAGCTAGATAGTAAATGTACCGATCGCTTTTGGAGACGATAATCGACTGTTAGATTCGGTTAATTTTTTATTGAAGATTTGCTGTGTTATTTCTTCAGCTTCTTTATGGTACATTGAACAAGTATTTTACATTGCTTTTCGGTCGGCTCGACATGTGCGCCGAGGATAACCCCATATTACTATATCTACTAATATCTATACCGTACTACAACAAGGAACCAATGTACAATTTAAAGTGCCATTAAACATCGGATCAAATTAAACAATACGTGGATTGTGTATGTGCTTATCGTATTTTGACATTTACTTAATTCAAAGAACAAATATGTTATAGTAAACATTGAATTTTTTTGTATTACTCATAAGTGGAATGTTACGGTTTACCGTTGACCCTGATTCTTTTGACTCATCCAATTGTATTTTATTGATGGACATTAAACGCACAATACTTTGACCACCTCCCAGATATTCGTTTTTGTAAGTGATTTGTAATGAAAGTCACTTGTTGAATAATTGTAACTACATTTTTCAATCATACTTTAAAATTACTTTCGCTTGAATGATGATTATGTAATGTAAATATCTTTCCTAGGCCTAGTTTTTCTGTACACAAATTATAATTAACGGTTTTATTCGGCATCAATATTATATTAATGATGAAGTTTAAATGCATAACATAATATTTCACTCACTGAAAACAAATGGGGAAGTTATTACAGTCATTTCTGTTTTTCATGGGTTAATTTTTCGGTATTCCATTAGGAAACGTTTATTTAGAATAACACAAGCAGGTTTCAACTATAAAAAAAACTCAACAACGCCTTCATACCAAGTTTCGCACACTTGTTGGTATCTCGAGCTGTTTTTGTTTTAATTACACATTCACCCACAATAAACCTTGTCCAATCTTATAAAATGCAAATGAATTTCTATAAAAGCAAATCAACTCATGATGCTATAATAACTGTTTCAAGGCAAACCGACTTGCTTCTTATAATTTTCTACTACATTATTCAATTTCATGAACGTTTAATACAATTACTATAATAAAGATTACACTTATAATAACTACCATACATTGCGTATAATACGAGTAAGTATATACATGCTTTGTACTTGTATTTTTCACTACTTTGCCAAAAGGTTTAGGCATTTAGTTAAATTCACCAAAAGTGTCAGCATGTTCTAAGGAGCTTTACAACAGAAAACTTTTCTCCAAAAAAGTATATTTTTAAATGTATTGTACAGTAAAATTTTTCAAAACCAAACTATATATTCCAATGTAACAGTTATCCGTACATATTTATAACTATTAAGATAAAATAAAAATAATAATATATTACTCACTTTTATATAACGTTAATGTTTATAAAATTTTTTCTTAGGCAATTTAAATTTGCATATTTTAGTTTTTAGTGTTAGTACAGTTTACCATGTATTAGGTCATATATAGATGTCATAATAGATATATTAAATATTTTGTTGAGGTAATAAAGCTTCGTAGCCTATGATGGAATATTAATTTATGACCTTCTTTATAGTCCCTCACTGGATAACTTACCAACTGCTATTGTCATGTGGGACAATATGTCGAGTCTTACATCGTTATTTACAAGACTTGTCAATAACTTCGATAAATGGTATTAAGTTATTGTTGAAAGCACTCACGGGGCGTTACCGGTCATGTGGTTTTCATGTGTATAAACAGTTAGTTCAAAAATATTCATGCGTATAGAATATGTAGAGACAACTGTAACTAAGTATTGATTCTCGCGTTATTAGTTAATGTACAAGGAAATCTTATGCGTGCAATAGTAGTCCCTTCAGTCTCTGTCAGAGGAAATTAGGTAGCTTTTTGTCAAACCTCACTGTATTTATTTATTTATTTCAACGGTTAATCCATTTTTGTAGAATACAATAACATATAACAAAGGTGGGGCAGCTATTAATATTACCCAAGCATTTTACTTAATATTAATCAAAACTCAACAAAATCAAAACACAATCAGAGAAAAATAACAATAATAACATAAAGGATAATTAATTAATTTTTAATTTTTCTTTTGTTTATTAATTTTATTTCTTGTGTTGACATGTAATCTGTATCTCGAAAACGATTTAAAATTCTTAATACACTTCACTTATACACTATATATATCTCGTATGCATATCCTTTCACGCATGTCTTCAGGAGTTTTAGGGGGCGTGCGGTACACCATTATCCTTGATGGCTCCCCACAGAAAAAATCTAAAGGAGAAATGGTCAGGCGATCGAGGAGGCCCACGCTACCGGCCACACCTCTACTTTTCCATCGCTCTTGAAATCTCTCACTCACCGCATTTCGGGCAGCTTGAAGCGTAATGCTCGGAGGGGCCCCGTCCTTGCTGATACCACATGGTTTTCAGGGTTGGAATAGGAACATCATCAAATAGCGACAAAGGAGGAGTTTTCTCTGATAAATTCAGCATACTGCGGGACCGTTTGAGGTTTCCATAAAAAAAGTGGGGAACCATAATATTACTGTCTAGAATGTCACACCACACGGTTAGGCGAACTATCTCCTTTGATGATCTGCGGTGAGTATCCCAGTGAGGATTAGTAGCAGACTAATAGTGCATGTTGTGTGTTTTACTCACCAGTACTCAACAAATGTCGCCTCATCTGAGAAGAGAACCATTCCTAAAAAATTGGGATTATTTTCAACTTCCAGTAGCAACCAATTGAACAATTGCAACTCTACGGAGAAAGTCCTGCATCCAATAACTCATGATGTAACACTCATTTTTAAAAGGAAGAAATTTGTGCCGTTTTAATATGTTTACAATGGAAGTTTGTACTTACTCCTAATCCGTTTACTTATATTCTCGAGTTGAAATATGGTGAAACAGTTCATACACGGATGCTAAAACATAAATTTTCAGCCTTCTTCTTTAGTAACTCGCTTAGAACGTTTGACGCTTTCGAAGAGCCAAAGACCCTGTAGATCGGGCTTGTTTTTCATGTCGCAGCAAACGCACTTACATGATGGATGTGGTCCATGAGGAAACCGTGCAGCATACCAAATTTGCAGCATCGCGTTTGTTCTTTGGACACTCACCAAATATTGACAACATATCCACCTTTTCATCGAACGCCATAACTTTTCAAGAAAATCAGGTTTGAATTTATTTAGAATATTGACAGCTGTAAAGTGACTCTCTGAGTCATATTTGTTAAAAAATATTACTTAATAATTAATCCACGTAGACTCCCTGAACCATTAGAGATATTGGAAAACAATAATTTTATTGGAAAATGGACGGCCTTCTTCAAAAAATTTGAAAGTGTATTCCTTAGTGAATACTTAAAATTGAGCAAGTTCCAAATTTAAAGTGTGGTGCTAAGTCGTGTAATTATTAAAAAGTTAGCCTAATTGGATTACTTTACAAAAATCAACCCCGGTATATTACCTACGCACCAAAGAAAATCAATCATCAGCAGCTAGTTTTAGGTGAGCATTCAGATTGAAAAACTTAAAGATTACGTACATTTAGGATTATGTTTTGGCTTGTCACTCTTAATCCAACCGTCTTATACGTGAATTAACATTTATATGAACCATAAGCTAAAGAGATAAAGATTGTAAAGAAGAATTTTTATTAATATACACTCAATAAATTATTTTTATATGTAAAAAATGTTTTGATTGCTGAACCATATACCCCACACAGCTTATAATACTGAATTACTAGCATAAATGCACTTGTTAATGTGTTAGACCTATAATTGAGCTAAAAGGAAGGAAACACAGGGGATGGGGAAATCATCACGTGTGTTATATAAATCACATAAGACTATAATGCTTGAAAAAGTAAATTAAAAATGCCGGCGGTAAATCAATAGGAAAAATCATTGGTTATTCAGTGTTCACCGATAACTATATACATTATTCGGTTGTGTGGTTATGGAAAAACTTTTAGTCAAAAATCTCTTATGTCTCAAATAATATTACGTGAATGTCACTGTCATTTTTGAATAAACAATATTTGTTGTGCTGTTTGTCAAAATTGATTTTTGTACCTACTTAAAGCGCTTTATTACGTCTTATTTATTGACTAGAAAAACTCTAAGTTATCCTTCTAACATTAAGTAGTAGCAATACTTTTTTGGTTGTAAATTTCATCACTAAATGTCCTTAGTTTATTATGTCCCGAACACTACTACGAAATTATTAGTTATGTGTTTTTTAATAACAAAGCAAAACCTTAATTTATTAGCGCAGAACGATATTTAATAAACCAAGTTATAAGACTCTATTTTTTTGTATTTTTATATGAAAACAGTTCCACAATCGTTTACTTTACAAAAGAGTCCGCAAGTCCAACCTTTAGTACCTTTATATGTAAATGAGTCATCTAAAGCTTTTGCGGAAGTTCTTTGAAGTTCTGCATCAAGAAAGAAAAGGGCGGTATAAAATATGGGCAATATTGAAAGAGGTTGCCTTCGAGGTGTATTTAGTAATCTTTGTTTCCAATAAACCCAGCTCTTCTTGATCCCCCGTCGTTCTTTTTATAATACTTTGTGTATTCCGCACAGCTCGTGCATGTAGGCATTTAGTTTTATATCTAATTACGTATTAGACTTCTGTATACATCTAGATATTACAGAATTGTGGAAGTACAGGAAACACTTGGTTTTATAACTCAGCCTTTGATTAAGCTAATTTAAAATTACTTTAAGTATTTAAATTACTTTATAATGAGTATAATGAGGATGTCATCATGGAGTATGGGTAAAGAATATACTAGTATCTTTGAACAAGTAGAGGAAATAGGAACGGAAAATCTCAGGGAATTTGCTCAATTTAATATATTTAAATGTATCCAGGAGCTTCAAATAACTTTATATCCGTCGAAGTACTTTGGATTCTATGGAATATTCTATAGTTTATTTATATTAAATTATATTTCCTAGGTTGCTCTCAATAGTTTTCCAAACAAAATACATAACATCTCTTGCGTTTCGTTGTAGAAATCATAAATATTTTAATTGTAAATGTTTTGTTTCGGGGTGGGTTTGGCCATGGTCTTGTGAAATAGAAGTTATTGTCTCTTTCGCAATCATAAAATGACCTCGACAGTTTTTTTTTTAATTTTAAAATTTCATATTGTATTTTTAAATATATTACAGATGCCAGTCCGTTGAAAAGTGAATACTAAAAACTATAACAATTAAAGAAAACTAATTCTCCAGCATTTTTTGAATCATAAAAACAACAGCTTTTGTTGTAATATATGAACATGGTTATGTTAATTCCTTCTTACTTAACTAACACAATATCTTGTACATAAACAAATTATATCACGTAACATTAGGAAAGTATTGGGTATAAAAATGAAGGTAATTACTTACACCTTAAAATAGCCAAATGAAGTAATAAACAATGTAATATAATTATTTAGTGTGTACCTTCTTTATCAACTTCTATAAATTATAAATTAGATTTAAACTAAACCATTCTTAATTCACACTGTCCATTAATATTATATAACGTTTTAATGTAAAGAACAACGCGCAGTATTTTGTGTGTAGTAACTTTAAAAGGATATAAGTTACAGTGAAAAATTAAAAACAATATTAGTAAGAAATTGATTTCCGAAAGTATAATTTTCTTTCTTCTGAAGTGAAGAAAGAAATCCTAAACTTCATTACAAGCAGAAGCGGTAAGTCGCGTAAGGAGGATTGAAGTAAATTGCGTTGAGATGAATCCAAAACGCCTCCTTCTTGGAGTGGCCTTGACGCTCGTTCTTTAAGACAGATTCGATTGGGGATTTTCGCTTCTTAAAAATATTAAAAATATAATTTATATGTCTCAAGTGAACTAAATTTGACGTACCATTTTATAGCACTGGATTTATTGTTGGTTTAGTTAAAACTAAAATGGTTCATAATTACGTGGTATTAAAGACAGGATGATTCAAGTGAGTTTACGTTACCTCTGAGATGAGTAAACTGCCGTGGTATGACTACTAAGTTGGTTATATTCACTAAAACATTGTTAGTTGTTCTAAAGATTAAGCATTATTCAGCATCTCAAACGCAATCCTTATCAATTAGTGCATTTACCTTGCCGGAAATTCGCAATTGAAGCTGTTTTTTGGGGTTTAA